>NW_026990266.1:0-169205 GCF_963921805.1 Phalacrocorax carbo | reverse complement strand
TCCGTTTTTTGCCGCGGCGGCCCATTCCGGGGTGCCGGCTCCGATCCGTTTTTTGCCGCGGCGGCCCATTCCGGGGTGCCGGCTCCGGTCCGTTTTTTGCCGCGGCGGCCCATTCCGGGGTGCCGGCTCCGGTCCGTTTTTTGCCGCGGCGGCCCATTCCGGGGTGCCGGCTCCAGTCCGTTTTTTGCCGCGGCGGCCCATTCCGGGGTGCCGGCGCCGGTCCGTGTTTTGCCGCGGCGGCCCATTCCGGGGTGCCAGGGCCGGTCCGTTTTTTGCCGCGGCGGCCCATTCCGGGGTGCCGGCTCCGGTCCGTTTTTTTGCCGCGGCGGCCCATTCCGGGGTGCCAGCGCCGGTCCGTTTTTTGCCGCGGCGGCCCATTCCGGGGTGCCGGCTCCGGTCCGTTTTTTTGCCGCGGCGGCCCATTCCGGGGTGCCGGCTCCGGTCCGTTTTTTGCCGCGGCGGCCCATTCCGGGGTGCCGGCGCCGGTCCGTTTTTTGCCGCGGCGGCCCATTTCGGGGTGCAGGGCCAGTCCGTTTTTTGCCGCGGCGGCCCATTCCGGGGTGCCAGGGCCGGTCCGTTTTTTGCCGCGGCGGCCCATTCCGGGGTGCCGGGGCCGGTCCGTTTTTTGCCGCTGTGGCCCATTCCGGGGTGCCGGGGCCGGTCCGTTTTTTGCCGCGGCGGCCCATTCCGGGGTGCCGGGGCCAGTCCGTTTTTTGCCGCGGCGGCCCTTTCCGGGGTGCCGGGGCCGGTCCGTGTTTTTGCCGCGGCGACCCATTCCGGGGTGCCAGGGCCGGTCCGTTTTTTGCCGCGGCGGCCCATTCCGGGGTGCCGGACCCGGTCCGTTTTTTTGCCGCGGCGGCCCATTCCGGGGTGCCGGGGCCGGTCCGTTTTTTGCCGCGGCGGCCCATTCCGGGGTGCCGGCGCCGGTCCGTTTTTTGCCGCGGCGGCCCATTCCGGGGTGCCGGCGCCGGTCCGTTTTTTGCCGCGGCGGCCCATTCCGGGGTGCCGGGGCGGGTCCGTTTTTTGCCGCGGCGGCCCATTCCGGGGTGCCGGCTCCGGTCCGTTTTTTGCCGCGGCGGCCCATTCCGGGGTGCAGGCTCCGGTCCGTTTTTTGCCGCGGCGGCCCATTCCGGGGTGCCGGCTCCGGTCCGTTTTTTGCCGCGGCGGCCCATTCCGGGGTGCCGGGGCCGGTCAGTTTTTTGCCGCGGCGGCCCATTCCGGGGTGCCGGCTCCGGTCCGTTTTTTGCCGCGGCGGCCCATTCCGGGGTGCCGGCTCCGGTCCGTTTTTTGCCGCGGCGGCCCATTCCGGGGTGCCGGCGCCTGTCCGTTTTTTGCCGCGGCGGCCCATTCCAGGGTGCCAGGGCCGGTCCGTTTTTTGCCGCGGCGGCCCATTCCGGGGTGCCGGACCCGGTCCGTTTTTTGCCGCGGCGGCCCATTCCGGGGTGCCGGGGCCGGTCCGTTTTTTGCCGCGGCGGCCCATTCCGGGGTGCCGGCGCCGGTCCGTTTTTTGCCGCGGCGGCCCATTCCGGGGTGCCGGCGCCGGTCCGTTTTTTGCCGCGGCGGCCCATTCCGGGGTGCCAGGGCCGGTCCGTTTTTTGCCGCGGCGGCCCATTCCGGGGTGCCGGCGCCGGTCCGTTTTTTGCCGCGGCGGCCCATTCCGGGGTGCCGGCGCCGGTCCGTTTTTTGCCGCGGCGGCCCATTCCGGGGTGCCGGGGCCGGTCCGTTTTTTGCCGCGGCGGCCCATTCCGGGGTGCCGGACCCGGTCCGTTTTTTGCCGCGGCGGCCCATTCCGGGGTGCCGGCTCCGATCCGTTTTTTGCCGCGGCGGCCCATTCCGGGGTGCCGGCTCCGGTCCGTTTTTTTGCCGCGGCGGCCCATTCCGGGGTGCCGGCTCCGATCCGTTTTTTGCCGCGGCGGCCCATTCCGGGGTGCCGGCTCCGGTCCGTTTTTTGCCGCGGCGGCCCATTCCGGGGTGCCGGCTCCGGTCCGTTGGCGGCCCATTCCGGGGTGCCGGCTCCGGTCCGTTTTTTGCCGCGGCGGCCCATTCCGGGGTGCCGGCGCCGGTCCGTGTTTTGCCGCGGCGGCCCATTCCGGGGTGCCAGGGCCGGTCCGTTTTTTGCCGCGGCGGCCCATTCCGGGGTGCCGGCTCCGGTCCGTTTTTTGCCGCGGCGGCCCATTCCGGGGTGGTGCCAGCGCCGGTCCGTTTTTTGCCGCGGCGGCCCATTCCGGGGTGCCGGACCCGGTCCGTTTTTTGCCGCGGCGGCCCTTTCCGGGGTGCCGGACCCGGTCCGTTTTTTGCCGCGGCGGCCCATTCCGGGGTGCCGGCTCCGGTCCCGTTTTTTGCCGCGGCGGCCCATTCCGGGTGCCAGAGCCGGTCCGTTTTTTGCCGCGGCGGCCCATTCCGGGGGTGCCGGCGCCGGTCCGTTTTTTTGCCGCGGCGGCCCATTCCGGGGTGCCGGGGCCGGTCCGTTTTTGCCGCGGCGGCCCATTCCGGGGTGCCGGCTCCGGTCCGTTTTTTGCCGCGGCGGCCCATTCCGGGGTGCCGGCTCCGGTCCGTTTTTTGCCGCGGCGGCCCATTCCGGGGTGCCGGCTCCGGTCCGTTTTTTGCCGCGGCGGCCCATTCCGGGGTGCCGCCTCCGGTCCGTTTTTTGCCGCGGCGGCCCATTCCGGGGTGCCGGCTCCGGTCCGTTTTTTGCCGCGGCGGCCCATTCCGGGGTGCCGGCGCCGGTCCGTTTTTTTGCCGCGGCGGCCCATTCCGGGGTGCCGGGGCCGGTCAGTTTTTTGCCGCGGCGGCCCATTCCGGGGTGCCGGCGCCGGTCCGTTTTTTGCCGCGGCGGCCCATTCCGGGGTGCCGGGGCCGGTCCGTTTTTTGCCGCGGCGGCCCATTCCGGGGTGCTGGACCCGGTCCGTTTTTTGCCGCGGCGGCCCATTCCGGGGTGCCGGCTCCGGTCCGTTTTTTGCCGCGGCGGCCCATTCCCGGGGTGCCGGACCCGGTCCGTTTTTTGCCGCGGCGGCCCATTCCGGGGTGCCGGCTCCGGTCCGTTTTTTGCCGCGGCGGCCCATTCCGGGGGTGCCGGCTCCGGTCCGTGTTTTGCCGCGGCGGCCCATTCCGGGGTGCCGGCTCCGGTCCGTTTTTTTGCCGCGGCGGCCCATTCCGGGGGTGCCGGGGCCGGTCCGTTTTTTGCCGCGGCGGCCCATTCCGGGGTGCCGGGGCCGGTCCGTTTTTTGCCGCGGCGGCCCATTCCGGGGTGCCGGGGCCGGTCCGTTTTTTGCCGCGGCGGCCCATTCCGGGGTGCCGGCTCCGGTCCGTTTTTTTGCCGCGGCGGCCCATTCCGGGGTGCCGGGGCCGGTCCGTTTTTTGCCGCGGCGGCCCATTCCGGGGTGCCGGCTCCGGTCCGTTTTTTGGCGCGGCGGCCCATTCCGGGGTGCCGGCGCCGGTCCGTTTTTTGCCGCGGCGTCCCATTCCGGGGGTGCCGGCGCCGGTCCGTGTTTTGCCGCAGCGGCCCTTTCCGGGGTGCCGGACCAAGACCGTTTTTTGCCGCGGCGGCCCATTCCGGGGTGCCGGGGCCGGTCCGTTTTTTTGCCGCGGCGGCCCATTCCGGGGTGCCGGGGCCGGTCAGTTTTTTGCCGCGGCGGCCCATTCCGGGGGTGCCGGCGCCGGTACGTTTTTTGCCGCGGCGGCCCATTCCGGCGTGCCGGACCCGGTCTGTTTTTTGCCGCGGCGGCCCATTCCGGGGTGCCGGGGCCGGTCCGTTTTTTGCCGCGGCGGCCCATTCCGGGGTGCCGGCGCCGGTCCGTTTTTTGCCGCGGCGGCCCATTCCGGGGTGCCGGACCAAGACCGTTTTTTGCCGCGGCGGCCCATTCCGGGGTGCCGGCGCCGGTCCGTTTTTTGCCGCGGCGGCCCATTCCGGGGGGTACCGGCGCCGGTCCGTTTTTTGCCGCGGCGGCCCATTCCGGGGTGCCAGAGCCGGTCCGTTTTTTGCCGCGGCGGCCCATTCCGGGGTGCCGGACCCGGTCCGTTTTTTGCCGCGGCGGCCCATTCCGGGGTGCCAGACCTGGTCCGTTTTTTGCCGCGGCGGCCCATTCCGGGGTGCCAGAGCCGGTCCGTTTTTTGCCGCGGCGGCCCATTCCGGGGTGCCGGCTCCGGTCCGTTTTTTGCCGCGGCGGCCCATTCCGGGGTGCCGGCGCCGGTCCGTTTTTTGCCGCGGCGGCCCATTCAGGGGTGCCGGCGCCGGTCCGTTTTTTGCCGCGGCGGCCCATTCCGGGGTGCCGGGGCCGGTCCGTTTTTTGCCGCGGCGGCCCATTCCGGGGTGCCGGACCAGTTCCGTTTTTTGCCGCGGCGGCCCATTCCGGGGTGCCGGAGCTGGTCCGTTTTTTGGCGCGGCGGCCCATTCCGGGGTGCCGGGGCCGGTCCGTTTTTTGCCGCGGCGGCCCATTCCGGGGTGCCGGCGCCGGTCCGTTTTTTGCCGCGGCGGCCCATTCCGGGGTGCCAGAGCAGGTCCGTTTTTTGCCACGGCGGCCCATTCATGGGTGCCGGCTCCGGTCCGTTTTTTGCCGTGGCGGCCCATTCCGGGGTGCCGGCTCCGGTCCGTTTTTTGCCGCGGCGGCCCATTCCGGGGTGCCGGCTCCGGTCCGTGTTTTGCCGCGGCGGCCCATTCCGGGGTGCCAGGGCCGGTCCGTTTTTTTGCCGCGGCGGCCCATTCCGGGGTGCCGGCTCCGGTCCGTTTTTTGCCGCGGCGGCCCATTCCGGGGTGCCGGGGCCGGTCCGTGTTTTGCCGCGGCGGCCCATTCCGGGGTGCCAGGGCCGGTCCGTTTTTTGCCGCGGCGGCCCATTCCGGGGGTGCCGCCTCCGGTCCGTTTTTTGCCGCGGCGGCCCATTCCGGGGTGCCAGCGCCGGTCCGTTTTTTGCCGCGGCGGCCCATTCCGGGGTGCCGGACCCGGTCCGTTTTTTGCCGCGGCGGCCCTTTCCGGGGTGCCGGACCCGGTCCGTTTTTTGCCGCGGCGGCCCATTCCGGGGTGCCAGAGCCGGTCCGTTTTTTGCCGCGGCGGCCCATTCCGGGGGTGCCGGCGCCGGTCCGTTTTTTGCCGCGGCGGCCCATTCCGGGGTGCCGGGGCCGGTCCGTTTTTTGCCGCGGCGGCCCATTCCGGGGTGCCGGACCAGGTCCGTTTTTTGCCGCGGCGGCCCATTCCGGGGTGCCGGAGCTGGTCCGTTTTTTGGCGCGGCGGCCCATTCCGGGGTGCCGGGGCCGGTCCGTTTTTTGCCGCGGCGGCCCATTCCGGGGTGCCGGCGCCGGTCCGTTTTTTGCCGCGGCGGCCCATTCCGGGGTGCCAGAGCAGGTCCGTTTTTTGCCACGGCGGCCCATTCATGGGTGCCGGCTCCGGTCCGTTTTATGCCACGGCGGCCCATTCCGGGGTGCCGGCTCCGGTCCGTTTTTTGCCGCGGCGGCCCATTCCGGGGTGCCGGCTCCGGTCCGTTTTTTGCCGCGGCGGCCCATTCCGGGGTGCCGGCGCCGGTCCGTTTTTTGCCGCGGCGGCCCATTCCGGGGTGCCGGAGCCGGTCCGTTTTTTGCCGCGGCGGCCCATTCCGGGGTGCCGGTGCCGGTCCGTTTTTTGCCGCGGCGGCCGATTCCGGGGTGCCGGCTCCGGTCCGTTTTTTGCCGCGGCGGCCCATTCCGGGGTGCCGGGGCCGGTCCGTTTTTTGCCGCGGCGGCCCATTCCGGGGTGCCGGGGCCGGTCCGTTTTTTGCCGCGGCTGCCCATTCCGGGGTGCCGGCTCCGATCCGTTTTTTGTCGCGGCGGCCCATTCCGGGGTGCCGGGGCCGGTCCGTTTTTTGCCGCGGCGGCCCATTCCGGGGTGCCGGACCCGGTCCGTTTTTTGCCGCGGCGGCCCATTCCGGGGTGCCGGCTCCGATCCGTTTTTTGCCGCGGCGGCCCATTCCGGGGTGCCGGCTCCGGTCCGTTTTTTGCCGCGGCGGCCCATTCCGGGGTGCCGGAGCCGGTCCGTTTTTTGCCGCGGCGGCCCATTCCGGGGTGCCGGGGCCGGTCCGTTTTTTGCCGCGGCGGCCCATTCCGGGGTGCCGGCTCCGGTCCGTTTTTTGCCGCGGCGGCCCATTCCGGGGTGCCGGGGCCAGTCCGTTTTTTGCCGCGGCGGCCCTTTCCGTGGTGCCGGGGCCGGTCCGTTTTTTGCCGCGGCGGCCCATTCCGGGGTGCCGGCGCCGGTCCGTGTTTTGCCGCGGCGGCCCTTTCCGGGGTGCCGGACCAAGACCGTTTTTTGCCGCGGCGGCCCATTCCGGGGTGCCGGCTCCGGTCCGTTTTTTGCCGCGGCGGCCCATTCCGGGGTGCCGGGGCCGGTCCGTTTTTTGCCGCGGCGGCCCATTCCGGGGGTGCCGGGGCCGGTCCGTTTTTTGCCGCGGCGGCCCATTCCGGGGGTGCCGGGGCCGGTCCGTTTTTTGCCGCGGCGGCCCATTCCGGGGTGCCGTTTCCGGTCCGTTTTTTGCCGCGGCGGCCCATTCCGGGGTGCCGGCTCCGGTCCGTTTTTTGCCGCGGCGGCCCATTCCGGGGGTGCCGGACCCGGTCCGTTTTTTGCCGCGGCGGCCCATTCCGGGGTGCCGGCGCCGGTCCGTTTTTTGCCGCGGCGGCCCATTCCGGGGTGCCAGAGCCGGTCCGTTTTTTGCCGCGGCGGCCCATTCCGGGGTGCCGGGGCCGGTCCGTTTTTTGCCGCGGCGGCCCATTCCAGGGTGCCGGCGCCGGTCCGTTTTTTGCCGCGGCGGCCCCATTCCGGGGTGCCAGAGCAGGTCCGGTTTTTTGCCGCGGCGGCCCATTCCGGGGTTGCCGGCTCCGGTCCGTTTTATGCCGCGGCGGCCCATTCCGGAGGTGCCGGTGCCGGTACGTTTTTTGCCGCGGCGGCCCATTCCGGGGTGCCGGCTCCGGTCCGTTTTTTGCCGCGGCGGCCCATTCCGGGGTGCCGGGGCCGGTCCGTTTTTTGCCGCGGCGGCCCATTCCGGGGGTGCCGGCGCCGGTCCGTTTTTTGCCGCGGCGGCCCATTCCGGGGTGCCGGCTCCGGTCCGTTTTTTGCCGCGGCGGCCCATTCCGGGGTGCCGGACCCGGTCCGTTTTTTGCCGCGGCGGCCCATTCCGGCGGTGCCGGCGCCCGGTCCGTTTTTTGCCGCGGCGGCCCATTCCGGGGTGCCGGCGCCGGTCCGTGTTTTGCCGCGGCGGCCCTTTCCGGGGTGCCGGACCAAGACCGTTTTTTTGCCGCGGCGACCCGTTCCACGGTGCCGGCTCCGGTCCGTTTTTTGCCGCGGCGGCCCATTCCGGGGTGCCGGGGCCGGTCAGTTTTTTGCCGCGGCGGCCCATTCCGGGGTGCCGGCGGCGGTACGTTTTTTGCCGCGGCGGCCCATTCCGGGGGTGCCGGCGCCGGTCCGTTTTTTGCCGCGGCGGCCCATTCCGGGGTGCCAGAGCCGGTCCGTTTTTTGCCGCGGCGGCCCATTCCGGGGTGCCGGAGCCGGTCCGTTTTTTGCCGCGGCGGCCCATTCCGGGGTGCCGGGGCCGGTCCGTTTTTTGCCGCGGCGGCCCATTCCGGGGTGCCGGACCCGGTCCGTTTTTTGCCGCGGCGGCCCATTCCGGGGTGCCGGCGCCGGTCCGTTTTTTGCCGCGGCGGCCCATTCCGGGGTGCCGGCTCCGGTCCGTTTTTTGCCGCGGCGGCCCATTCCGGGGTGCCGTTTCCGGTCCGTTTTTTGCCGCGGCGGCCCATTCCGGGGTGCCGGTGCCGGTCCGTTTTTTGCCGCGGCGGCCCATTCCGGGGTGCCGGCTCCGGTCCGTTTTTTGCCGCGGCGGCCCATTCCGGGGTGCCGGCGCCGGTCCGTTTTTTGCCGCGGCGGCCCATTCCGGGGTGCCGGCGCCGGTCCGTGTTTTGCCGCGGCGGCCCTTTCCGGGGTGCCGGACCAAGACCGTTTTTTGCCGCGGCGACCCGTTCCAGGGTGCCGGCGCCGGTCCGTTTTTTGCCGCGGCGGCCCATTCCGGGGTGCCAGGGCCGGTACGTTTTTTGCCGCGGCGGCCCATTCCGGGGTGCCAGAGCCGGTCCGTTTTTTGCCGCGGCGACCCATTCCGGGGTGCCAGCGCCGGTCCGTTTTTTGCCGCGGCGGCCCATTCCGGGGTGCTGGGGTCGGTCCGTTTTTTGCCGCGGCGGCCCATTCCGGGGTGCCGGACCCGGTCCGTTTTTTGCCGCGGCGGCCCATTCCGGGGTGCCGGAGCTGGTCCGTTTTTTGGCGCGGCGGCCCATTCCGGGGTGCCGGACCCGGTCCGTTTTTTGCCGCGGCGGCCCATTCCGGGGTGCCGGCGCCGGTCCGTTTTTTGCCGCGGCGGCCCATTCCGGGGTGCCGGCTCCGATCCGTTTTTTGCCGCGGCGGCCCATTCCGGGGTGCCGGACCCGGTCCGTTTTTTGCCGCGGCGGCCCATTCCGGGGTGCCGGCGCCGGTCCGTTTTTTGCCGCGGCGGCCCATTCCGGGGTGCCGGCTCCGGTCCGTTTTTTGCCGCGGCGGCCCATTCCGGGGTGCCGGACCCGGTCCGTTTTTTGCCGCGGCGGCCCATTCCGGGGTGCCAGGGCCGGTCCGTTTTTTGCCGCGGCGGCCCATTCCGGGGTGCCGGCGCCGGTCCGTTTTTTGCCGCGGCGGCCCATTCCGGGGTGCCGGGGCCGGTCCGTTTTTTGCCGCGGCGGCCCATTCCGGGGTGCCGGGGCCGGTCCGTTTTTTGCCGCGGCGGCCCATTCCGGGGTGCCGGACCCGGTCCGTTTTTTGCCGCGGCGGCCCATTCCGGGGTGCCGGGGCCGGTCCGTTTTTTGCCGCGGCGGCCCATTCCGGGGTGCCGGCTCCGGTCCGTTTTTTGCCGCGGCGGCCCATTCCGGGGTGCCGGACCCGGTCCGTTTTTTGCCGCGGCGGCCCATTCCGGGGTGCCGGACCAAGACCGTTTTTTGCCGCGGCGACCCGTTCCAGGGTGCCGGCGCCGGTCCGTTTTTTGCCGCGGCGGCCCATTCCGGGGTGCCGGGGCCGGTCAGTTTTTTGCCGCGGCGGCCCATTCCGGGGTGCCGGCGCCGGTACGTTTTTTTGCCGCGGCGGCCCATTCCGGGGTGCCGGACCCGGTCCGTTTTTTGCCGCGGCGGCCCATTCCGGGGTGCCGGGGCCGGTCCGTTTTTTGCCGCGGCGGCCCATTCCGGGGTGCCGGCGCCGGTCCGTTTTTTTGCCGCGGCGGCCCATTCCGGGGTGCCGGACCAAGACCGTTTTTTGCCGCGGCGGCCCATTCCGGGGTGCCGGCGCCGGTCCGTTTTTTGCCGCGGCGGCCCATTCCGGGGGTACCGGCGCCGGTCCGTTTTTTGCCGCGGCGGCCCATTCCGGGGTGCCAGAGCCGGTCCGTTTTTTGCCGCGGCGGCCCATTCCGGGGTGCCGGACCCGGTCCGTTTTTTGCCGCGGCGGCCCATTCCGGGGTGCCAGACCTGGTCCGTTTTTTGCCGCGGCGGCCCATTCCGGGGTGCCAGAGCCGGTCCGTTTTTTGCCGCGGCGGCCCATTCCGGGGTGCCGGCTCCGGTCCGTTTTTTGCCGCGGCGGCCCATTCCGGGGTGCCGGCGCCGGTCCGTTTTTTGCCGCGGCGGCCCATTCAGGGGTGCCGGCGCCGGTCCGTTTTTTGCCGCGGCGGCCCATTCCGGGGTGCCGGACCAGGTCCGTTTTTTGCCGCGGCGGCCCATTCCGGGGTGCCGGACCAGGTCCGTTTTTTGCCGCGGCGGCCCATTCCGGGGTGCCGGAGCTGGTCCGTTTTTTTGGCGCGGCGGCCCATTCCGGGGTGCCGGGGCCGGTCCGTTTTTTGCCGCGGCGGCCCATTCCGGGGTGCCGGCTCCGGTCCGTTTTTTGCCGCGGCGGCCCATTCCGGGGTGCCGGACCCGGTCCGTTTTTTGCCGCGGCGGCCCATTCCGGGGTGCCGGCTCCGGTCCGTTTTTTGCCGCGGCGGCCCATTCCGGGGTGCCGGCTCCAGTCCGTTTTTTGCCGCGGCGGCCCATTCCGGGGTGCCGGCTCCGGTCCGTTTTTTGCCGCGGCGGCCCATTCCGGGGTGCCGGACCCGGTCCGTTTTTTGCCGCGGCGGCCCATTCCGGGGTGCCGGGGACGGTCCGTTTTTTGCCGCGGCGGCCCATTCCGGGGTGCCGGGGCCGGTCCGTTTTTTGCCGCGGCGGCCCATTCCGGGGTGCCGGTGCCAGTACGTTTTTTGCCGCGCCGGCCCATTCCGGGGTGCCGGGGCCGGTCCGTTTTTTGCCGCGGCGGCCCATTCCGGGGTGCCGGCTCCGGTCCGTTTTTTGCCGCGGCGGCCCATTCCGGGGTGCCGGTGCCAGTACGTTTTTTGCCGCGCCGGCCCATTCCGGGGTGCCGGCGCCGGTCCGTTTTTTGCCGCGGCGGCCCATTCCGGGGTGCCGGGGCCGGTCCGTTTTTTGCCGCGGCGGCCCATTCCGGGGTGCCGGCTCCGGTCCGTTTTTTGCCGCGGCGGCCCATTCTGGGGTGCCGGCGCCGGTCCGTTTTTTGCCGCGGCGGCCCATTCCGGGGTGCAGGGCCAGTCCGTTTTTTGCCGCGGCGGCCCATTCCGGGGTGCCAGGGCCGGTCCGTTTTTTGCCGCGGCGGCCCATTCCGGGGTGCCGGCGCCGGTCCGTTTTTTGCCGCGGCGGCCCATTCCGGGGTGCCGGCTCCGGTCCGTTTTTTGCCGCGGCGGCCCATTCCGGGGTGCCGGGGCCAGTCCGTTTTTTGCCGCGGCGGCCCATTCCGGGGTGCCGGACCCGGTCCGTTTTTTGCCGCGGCGGCCCATTCCGGGGTGCCGGGGCCGGTCAGTTTTTTGCCGCGGCGGCCCATTCCGGGGTGCCGGCGGCGGTACGTTTTTTGCCGCGGCGGCCCATTCCGGGGTGCCGGCGCCGGTCCGTTTTTTGCCGCGGCGGCCCATTCTGGGGTGCCGGACCCGGTCCGTTTTTTGCCGTGGCGGCCCATTCCGGGGTGCCGGCTCCGGTCCGTTTTTTGCCGCGGCGGCCCATTCCGGGGTGCCGGCTCCGGTCCGTGTTTTGCCGCGGCGGCCCATTCCGGGGTGCCAGGGCCGGTCCGTTTTTTGCCGCGGCGGCCCATTCCGGGGTGCCGGCTCCGGTCCGTTTTTTGCCGCGGCGGCCCATTCCGGGGTGCCGGCGCCGGTCCGTGTTTTGCCGCGGCGGCCCATTCCGGGGTGCCAGGGCCGGTCCGTTTTTTGCCGCGGCGGCCCATTCCGGGGTGCCGGCTCCGGTCCGTTTTTTGCCGCGGCGGCCCATTCCGGGGTGCCAGCGCCGGTCCGTTTTTTGCCGCGGCGGCCCATTCCGGGGTGCCGGACCCGGTCCGTTTTTTGCCGCGGCGGCCCTTTCCGGGGTGCCGGACCCGGTCCGTTTTTTTGCCGCGGCGGCCCATTCCGGGGTGCCAGAGCCGGTCCGTTTTTTGCCGCGGCGGCCCATTCCGGGGTGCCGGCGCCGGTCCGTTTTTTGCCGCGGCGGCCCATTCCGGGGTGCCGGGGCCGGTCCGTTTTTTGCCGCGGCGGCCCATTCCGGGGTGCCGGCTCCGGTCCGTTTTTTGCCGCGGCGGCCCATTCCGGGGTGCCGGCTCCGGTCCGTTTTTTGCCGCGGCGGCCCATTCCGGGGTGCCGGACCCGGTCCGTTTTTTGCCGCGGCGGCCCATTCCGGGGTGCCGGGGCCGGTCCGTTTTTTGCCGCGGCGGCCCATTCCGGGGTGCCGGTGCCAGTACGTTTTTTGCCGCGCCGGCCCATTCCGGGGTGCCGGGGCCGGTCCGTTTTTTGCCGCGGCGGCCCATTCCGGGGTGCCGGCTCCGGTCCGTTTTTTGCCGCGGCGGCCCATTCCGGGGTGCCGGTGCCAGTACGTTTTTTGCCGCGCCGGCCCATTCCGGGGTGCCGGCGCCGGTCCGTTTTTTGCCGCGGCGGCCCATTCCGGGGTGCCGGGGCCGGTCCGTTTTTTGCCGCGGCGGCCCATTCCGGGGTGCCGGCTCCGGTCCGTTTTTTGCCGCGGCGGCCCATTCCGGGGTGCCGGCGCCGGTCCGTTTTTTGCCGCGGCGGCCCATTCCGGGGTGCAGGGCCAGTCCGTTTTTTGCCGCGGCGGCCCATTCCGGGGTGCCAGGGCCGGTCCGTTTTTTGCCGCGGCGGCCCATTCCGGGGTGCCGGCGCCGGTCCGTTTTTTGCCGCGGCGGCCCATTCCGGGGTGCCGGCTCCGGTCCGTTTTTTGCCGCGGCGGCCCATTCCGGGGTGCCGGGGCCAGTCCGTTTTTTGCCGCGGCGGCCCATTCCGGGGTGCCGGACCCGGTCCGTTTTTTTGCCGCGGCGGCCCATTCCGGGGTGCCGGGGCCGGTCAGTTTTTTGCCGCGGCGGCCCATTCCGGGGTGCCGGCGGCGGTACGTTTTTTGCCGCGGCGGCCCATTCCGGGGTGCCGGCGCCGGTCCGTTTTTTGCCGCGGCGGCCCATTCTGGGGTGCCGGACCCGGTCCGTTTTTTGCCGTGGCGGCCCATTCCGGGGTGCCGGCTCCGGTCCGTTTTTTGCCGCGGCGGCCCATTCCGGGGTGCCGGCTCCGGTCCGTGTTTTGCCGCGGCGGCCCATTCCGGGGTGCCAGGGCCGGTCCGTTTTTTGCCGCGGCGGCCCATTCCGGGGTGCCGGCTCCGGTCCGTTTTTTGCCGCGGCGGCCCATTCCGGGGTGCCGGCGCCGGTCCGTGTTTTGCCGCGGCGGCCCATTCCGGGGTGCCAGGGCCGGTCCGTTTTTTGCCGCGGCGGCCCATTCCGGGGTGCCGGCTCCGGTCCGTTTTTTGCCGCGGCGGCCCATTCCGGGGTGCCAGCGCCGGTCCGTTTTTTGCCGCGGCGGCCCATTCCGGGGTGCCGGACCCGGTCCGTTTTTTGCCGCGGCGGCCCTTTCCGGGGTGCCGGACCCGGTCCGTTTTTTGCCGCGGCGGCCCATTCCGGGGTGCCAGAGCCGGTCCGTTTTTTGCCGCGGCGGCCCATTCCGGGGTGCCGGCGCCGGTCCGTTTTTTGCCGCGGCGGCCCATTCCGGGGTGCCGGGGCCGGTCCGTTTTTTGCCGCGGCGGCCCATTCCGGGGTGCCGGCTCCGGTCCGTTTTTTGCCGCGGCGGCCCATTCCGGGGTGCCGGCTCCGGTCCGTTTTTTGCCGCGGCGGCCCATTCCGGGGTGCCGGCTCCGGTCCGTTTTTTGCCGCGGCGGCCCATTCCGGGGTGCCGGCGCCGGTCCGTTTTTTTGCCGCGGCGGCCCATTCCGGGGTGCCGGGGCCGGTCAGTTTTTTGCCGCGGCGGCCCATTCCGGGGTGCCGGCGCCGGTACGTTTTTTGCCGCGGCGGCCCATTCCGGGGTGCCGGACCCGGTCTGTTTTTTGCCGCGGCGGCCCATTCCGGGGTGCCGGCGCCGGTCCGTTTTTTGCCGCGGCGGCCCATTCCGGGGTGCCGGCGCCGGTCCGTTTTTTGCCGCGGCGGCCCATTCCGGGGTGCCGGCGCCGGTCCGTTTTTTGCCGCGGCGGCCCATTCCGGGGTGCCGGGGCCGGTCCGTTTTTTGCCGCGGCGGCCCATTCCGGGGTGCCGGACCCGGTCCGTTTTTTGCCGCGGCGGCCCATTCCGGGGTGCCGGCTCCGGTCCGTTTTTTGCCGCGGCGGCCCATTCCGGGGTGCCGGACCCGGTCCGTTTTTTGCCGTGGCGGCCCATTCCGGGGTGCCGGCTCCGGTCCGTTTTTTGCCGCGGCGGCCCATTCCGGGGTGCCGGCTCCGGTCCGTGTTTTGCCGCGGCGGCCCATTCCGGGGTGCCGGCTCCGGTCCGTTTTTTGCCGCGGCGGCCCATTCCGGGGTGCCGGGGCCGGTCCGTTTTTTGCCGCGGCGGCCCATTCCGGGGTGCCGGACCCGGTCCGTTTTTTGCCGCGGCGGCCCATTCCGGGGTGCCGGGGCCGGTCCGTTTTTTGCCGCGGCGGCCCATTCCGGGGTGCCGGCTCCGGTCCGTTTTTTGCCGCGGCGGCCCATTCCGGGGTGCCGGGGCCGGTCCGTTTTTTGCCGCGGCGGCCCATTCCGGGGTGCCGGCTCCGGTCCGTTTTTTGCCGCGGCGGCCCATTCCGGGGTGCCGGCGCCGGTCCGTTTTTTGCCGCGGCGTCCCATTCCGGGGTGCCGGCGCCGGTCCGTGTTTTGCCGCGGCGGCCCTTTCCGGGGTGCCGGACCAAGACCGTTTTTGCCGCGGCGACCCGTTCCAGGGTGCCGGCGCCGGTCCGTTTTTTGCCGCGGCGGCCCATTCCGGGGTGCCGGGGCCGGTCAGTTTTTTGCCGCGGCGGCCCATTCCGGGGTGCCGGCGCCGGTACGTTTTTTGCCGCGGCGGCCCATTCCGGGGTGCCGGACCCGGTCTGTTTTTTGCCGCGGCGGCCCATTCCGGGGTGCCGGGGCCGGTCCGTTTTTTGCCGCGGCGGCCCATTCCGGGGTGCCGGCGCCGGTCTGTTTTTTGCCGCGGCGGCCCATTCGGGGTACCGGCGCCGGTCCGTTTTATGCCGCGGCGGCCCATTCCGGGGTGCCAGAGCCGGTCCGTTTTTTGCCGCGGCGGCCCATTCCGGGGTGCCGGACCCGGTCCTTTTTTTGCCGCGGCGGCCCATTCCGGGGTGCCAGACCTGGTCCGTTTTTTGCCGCGGCGGCCCATTCCGGGGTGCCAGAGCCGGTCCGTTTTTTTGCCGCGGCGGCCCATTCCGGGGTGCCGGCTCCGGTCCGTTTTTTGCCGCGGCGGCCCATTCCGGGGTGCCGGCGCCGGTCCGTTTTTTGCCGCGGCGGCCCATTCAGGGGTGCCGGCGCCGGTCCGTTTTTTGCCGCGGCGGCCCATTCCGGGGTGCCGGGGCCGGTCCGTTTTTTGCCGCGGCGGCCCATTCCGGGGTGCCGGACCAGGTCCGTTTTTTGCCGCGGCGGCCCATTCCGGGGTGCCGGAGCTGGTCCGTTTTTTGGTGCGGCGGCCCATTCCGGGGTGCCGGGGCCGGTCCGTTTTTTGCCGCGGCGGCCCATTCCGGGGTGCCGGCGCCGGTCCGTTTTTTGCCGCGGCGGCCCATTCCGGGGTGCCAGAGCAGGTCCGTTTTTTGCCACGGCGGCCCATTCATGGGTGCCGGCTCCGGTCCGTTTTATGCCACGGCGGCCCATTCCGGGGTGCCGGCTCCGGTCCGTTTTTTGCCGCGGCGGCCCATTCCGGGGTGCCGGCTCCGGTCCGTTTTTTGCCGCGGCGGCCCATTCCGGGGTGCCGGCGCCGGTCCGTTTTTTGCCGCGGCGGCCCATTCCGGGGTGCCGGAGCCGGTCCGTTTTTTGCCGCGGCGGCCCATTCCGGGGTGCCGGTGCCGGTCCGTTTTTTGCCGCGGCGGCCGATTCCGGGGTGCCGGCTCCGGTCCGTTTTTTGCCGCGGCGGCCCATTCCGGGGTGCCGGGGCCGGTCCGTTTTTTGCCGCGGCGGCCCATTCCGGGGTGCCGGGGCCGGTCCGTTTTTTGCCGCGGCTGCCCATTCCGGGGTGCCGGCTCCGATCCGTTTTTTGTCGCGGCGGCCCATTCCGGGGTGCCGGGGCCGGTCCGTTTTTTGCCACGGCGGCCCATTCCGGGGTGCCGGACCCGGTCCGTTTTTTGCCGCGGCGGCCCATTCCGGGGTGCCGGCTCCGATCCGTTTTTTGCCGCGGCGGCCCATTCCGGGGTGCCGGCTCCGGTCCGTTTTTTGCCGCGGCGGCCCATTCCGGGGTGCCGGAGCCGGTCCGTTTTTTGCCGCGGCGGCCCATTCCGGGGTGCCGGGGCCGGTCCGTTTTTTGCCGCGGCGGCCCATTCCGGGGTGCCGGCTCCGGTCCGTTTTTTGCCGCGGCGGCCCATTCCGGGGTGCCGGGGCCAGTCCGTTTTTTGCCGCGGCGGCCCTTTCCGTGGTGCCGGGGCCGGTCCGTTTTTTGCCGCGGCGGCCCATTCCGGGGTGCCGGCGCCGGTCCGTGTTTTGCCGCGGCGGCCCTTTCCGGGGTGCCGGACCAAGACCGTTTTTTGCCGCGGCGGCCCATTCCGGGGTGCCGGCTCCGGTCCGTTTTTTGCCGCGGCGGCCCATTCCGGGGTGCCGGGGCCGGTCCGTTTTTTGCCGCGGCGGCCCATTCCGGGGTGCCGGGGCCGGTCCGTTTTTTGCCGCGGCGGCCCATTCCGGGGTGCCGGGGCCGGTCAGTTTTTTGCCGCGGCGGCCCATTCCGGGGTGCCGGACCCGGTCCGTTTTTTGCCGCGGCGGCCCATTCCGGGGTGCCGGCTCCGGTCCGTTTTTTGCCGCGGCGGCCCATTCCGGGGTGCCGGACCCGGTCCGTTTTTTGCCGCGGCGGCCCATTCCGGGGGTGCCAGAGCCGGTCCGTTTTTTGCCACGACGGCCCATTCCGGGGTGCCGGCTCCGGTCCGTTTTTTGCCGCGGCGGCCCATTCCAGGGTGCCGGCGCCGGTCCGTTTTTTGCCGCGGCGGCCCATTCCGGGGTGCCAGAGCAGGTCCGGTTTTTGCCGCGGCGGCCCATTCCGGGGTGCCGGCTCCGGTCCGTTTTATGCCGCGGCGGCCCATTCCGGGGTGCCGGTGCCGGTACGTTTTTTGCCGCGGCGGCCCATTCCGGGGTGCCGGCGCCGGTCCGTTTTTTGCCGCGGCGGCCCATTCCGGGGTGCCAGAGCCGGTCCGTTTTTTGCCACGACGGCCCATTCCGGGGTGCCGGCTCCGGTCCGTTTTTTGCCGCGGCGGCCCATTCCAGGGTGCCGGCGCCGGTCCGTTTTTTGCCGCGGCGGCCCATTCCGGGGTGCCAGAGCAGGTCCGGTTTTTGCCGCGGCGGCCCATTCCGGGGTGCCGGCTCCGGTCCGTTTTATGCCGCGGCGGCCCATTCCGGGGTGCCGGTGCCGGTACGTTTTTTGCCGCGGCGGCCCATTCCGGGGTGCCGGCTCCGGTCCGTTTTTTGCCGCGGCGGCCCATTCTGGGGTGCCAGAGCCAGTCCGTTTTTTGCCGCGGCGGCCCATTCCGGGGTGCCGGCTCCGGTCCGTTTTTTGCCGCGGCGGCCCATTCCGGGGTGCCGGGGCCGGTCCGTTTTTTGCCGCGGCGGCCCATTCCGGGGTGCCGGCGCCGGTCCGTTTTTTGCCGCGGCGGCCCATTCCGGGGTGCCGGCTCCGGTCCGTTTTTTGCCGCGGCGGCCCATTCCGGGGTGCCGGACCCGGTCCGTTTTTTGCCGCGGCGGCCCATTCCGGGGTGCCGGCGCCGGTCCGTTTTTTGCCGCGGCGGCCCATTCCGGGGTGCCGGCGCCGGTCCGTGTTTTGCCGCGGCGGCCCTTTCCGGGGTGCCGGACCAAGACCGTTTTTTGCCACGGCGACCCGTTCCACGGTGCCGGCTCCGGTCCGTTTTTTGCCGCGGCGGCCCATTCCGGGGTGCCGGGGCCGGTCAGTTTTTTGCCGCGGCGGCCCATTCCGGGGTGCCGGCGGCGGTACGTTTTTTGCCGCGGCGGCCCATTCCGGGGTGCCGGCGCCGGTCCGTTTTTTGCCGCGGCGGCCCATTCCGGGGTGCCAGAGCCGGTCCGTTTTTTGCCGCGGCGGCCCATTCCGGGGTGCCGGAGCCGGTCCGTTTTTTGCCGCGGCGGCCCATTCCGGGGTGCCGGGGCCGGTCCGTTTTTTGCCGCGGCGGCCCATTCCGGGGTGCCGGCGCCGGTCCGTTTTTTGCCGCGGCGGCCCATTCCGGGGTGCCGGCGCCGGTCCGTTTTTTGCCGCGGCGGCCCATTCCGGGGTGCCGGCTCCGGTCCGTTTTTTGCCGCGGCGGCCCATTCCGGGGTGCCGGCTCCGGTCCGTTTTTTGCCGCGGCGGCCCATTCCGGGGTGCCGGTGCCGGTCCGTTTTTTGCCGCGGCGGCCCATTCCGGGGTGCCGGCTCCGGTCCGTTTTTTGCCGCGGCGGCCCATTCCGGGGTGCCGGCGCCGGTCCGTTTTTTGCCGCGGCGGCCCATTCCGGGGTGCCGGCGCCGGTCCGTGTTTTGCCGCGGCGGCCCTTTCCGGGGTGCCGGACCAAGACCGTTTTTTGCCGCGGCGATCCGTTCCAGGGTGCCGGCGCCGGTCCGTTTTTTGCCGCGGCGGCCCATTCCGGGGTGCCAGGGCCGGTACGTTTTTTGCCGCGGCGGCCCATTCCGGGGTGCCGGCGCCGGTCCGTTTTTTGCCGCGGCGACCCATTCCGGGGTGCCAGCGCCGGTCCGTTTTTTGCCGCGGCGGCCCATTCCGGGGTGCTGGGGCCGGTCCGTTTTTTGCCGCGGCGGCCCATTCCGGGGTGCCGGACCCGGTCCGTTTTTTGCCGCGGCGGCCCATTCCGGGGTGCCGGAGCTGGTCCGTTTTTTGGCGCGGCGGCCCATTCCGGGGTGCCGGACCCGGTCCGTTTTTTGCCGCGGCGGCCCATTCCGGGGTGCCGGCGCCGGTCCGTTTTTTGCCGCGGCGGCCCATTCCGGGGTGCCGGCTCCGATCCGTTTTTTGCCGCGGCGGCCCATTCCGGGGTGCCGGACCCGGTCCGTTTTTTGCCGCGGCGGCCCATTCCGGGGTGCCGGCGCCGGTCCGTTTTTTGCCGCGGCGGCCCATTCCGGGGTGCCGGCTCCGGTCCGTTTTTTGCCGCGGCGGCCCATTCCGGGGTGCCGGACCCGGTCCGTTTTTTGCCGCGGCGGCCCATTCCGGGGTGCCAGGGCCGGTCCGTTTTTTGCCGCGGCGGCCCATTCCGGGGTGCCGGCGCCGGTCCGTTTTTTGCCGCGGCGGCCCATTCCGGGGTGCCGGGGCCGGTCCGTTTTTTGCCGCGGCGGCCCATTCCGGGGTGCCGGACCCGGTCCGTTTTTTGCCGCGGCGGCCCATTCCTGGGTGCCGGCTCCGGTCCGTTTTTTGCCGCGGCGGCCCATTCCGGGGTGCCGGACCCGGTCCGTTTTTTGCCGCGGCGGCCCATTCCGGGGTGCCGGACCAAGACCGTTTTTTGCCGCGGCGGCCCATTCCGGGGTGCCGGCTCCGGTCCTTTTTTTGCCGCGGCGGCCCATTCCGGGGTGCCGGCGCCGGTCCGTTTTTTGCCGCGGCGGCCCATTCCGGGGTGCCGGACCCGGTCCGTTTTTTGCCGCGGCGGCCCATTCCGGGGTGCCAGGGCCGGTCCGTTTTTTGCCGCGGCGGCCCATTCCGGGGTGCCGGACCCGGTCCGTTTTTTGCCGCGGCGGCCCATTCCGGGGTGCCGGCTCCGATCCGTTTTTTGCCGCGGCGGCCCATTCCGGGGTGCCGGACCCGGTCCGTTTTTTGCCGCGGCGGCCCATTCCGGGGTGCCGGACCCGGTCCGTTTTTTGCCGCGGCGGCCCATTCCGGGTTGCCGGCTCCGGTCCGTTTTTTGACGCGGCGGCCCATTCCGGGGTGCCAGAGCCGGTCCGTTTTTTGCCGCGGCGGCCCATTCCGGGGTGCCGGACCCGGTCCGTTTTTTGCCGCGGCGGCCCATTCCAGGGTGCCGGCGCCGGTCCGTTTTTTGCCGCGGCGGCCCATTCCGGGGTGCCGGCACCGGTCCGTTTTTTGCCGCGGCGGCCCATTCCGGGGTGCCGGGGCCGGTCCGTTTTTTGCCGCGGCGGCCCATTCCGGGGTGCCGGAGCCGGTCCGTTTTTTGCCGCGGCGGCCCATTCCAGGGTGCCGGCTCCGGTCCTTTTTTTGCCGCGGCGGCCCATTCCGGGGTGCCGGCGCCGGTCCGTTTTTTGCCGCGGCGGCCCATTCCGGGGTGCCAGACCCGGTCCGTTTTTTGCCGCGGCGGCCCATTCCTGGGTGCCGGCTCCGGTCCTTTTTTTTGCCGCGGCGGCCCATTCCGGGGTGCCGGCGCCGGTCCGTTTTTTGCCGCGGCGGCCCATTCCGGGGTGCCGGCTCCGGTCCGTTTTTTGCCGCGGCGGCCCATTCCGGGGTGCCGGACCCGGTCCGTTTTTTGCCGCGGCGGCCCATTCCGGGGTGCCAGGGCCGGTCCGTTTTTTGCCGCGGCGGCCCATTCCGGGGTGCCGGCGCCGGTCCGTTTTTTGCCGCGGCGGCCCATTCCGGGGTGCCGGGGCCGGTCCGTTTTTTTGCCGCGGCGGCCCATTCCGGGGTGCCGGACCCGGTCCGTTTTTTGCCGCGGCGGCCCATTCCTGGGTGCCGGCTCCGGTCCGTTTTTTGCCGCGGCGGCCCATTCCGGGGTGCCGGACCCGGTCCGTTTTTTGCCGCGGCGGCCCATTCCGGGGTGCCGGACCAAGACCGTTTTTTGCCGCGGCGGCCCATTCCGGGGTGCCGGCTCCGGTCCTTTTTTTGCCGCGGCGGCCCATTCCGGGGTGCCGGCGCCGGTCCGTTTTTTGCCGCGGCGGCCCATTCCGGGGTGCCGGACCCGGTCCGTTTTTTGCCGCGGCGGCCCATTCCGGGGTGCCAGGGCCGGTCCGTTTTTTGCCGCGGCGGCCCATTCCGGGGTGCCGGACCCGGTCCGTTTTTTGCCGCGGCGGCCCATTCCGGGGTGCCGGACCCGGTCCGTTTTTTGCCGCGGCGGCCCATTCCGGGGTGCCGGACCCGGTCCGTTTTTTGCCGCGGCGGCCCATTCCGGGTTGCCGGCTCCGGTCCGTTTTTTGACGCGGCGGCCCATTCCGGGGTGCCAGAGCCGGTCCGTTTTTTGCCGCGGCGGCCCATTCCGGGGTGCCGGACCCGGTCCGTTTTTTGCCGCGGCGGCCCATTCCAGGGTGCCGGCGCCGGTCCGTTTTTTGCCGCGGCGGCCCATTCCGGGGTGCCGGCACCGGTCCGTTTTTTGCCGCGGCGGCCCATTCCGGGGTGCCGGGGCCGGTCCGTTTTTTGCCGCGGCGGCCCATTCCGGGGTGCCGGAGCCGGTCCGTTTTTTGCCGCGGCGGCCCATTCCAGGGTGCCGGACCCGGTCCTTTTTTTGCCGCGGCGGCCCATTCCGGGGTGCCGGCGCCGGTCCGTTTTTTGCCGCGGCGGCCCATTCCGGGGTGCCAGACCCGGTCCGTTTTTTGCCGCGGCGGCCCATTCCTGGGTGCCGGCTCCGGTCCTTTTTTTGCCGCGGCGGCCCATTCCGGGGTGCCAGACCCGGTCCGTTTTTTGCCGCGGCGGCCCATGCCGGGGTGCCGGCGCCGGTCCGTTTTTTGCCGCGGCGGCCCATTCCGGGGTGCCGGCTCCGGTCCGTTTTTTGCCGCGGCGGCCCATTCCGGGGTGCCGGGGCCGGTCCGTTTTTTGCCGCGGCGGCCCATTCCGGGGTGCCGGCTCCGGTCCGTTTTTTGCCGCGGCGGCCCATTCCGGGGTGCCGGGGCCGGTCCGTTTTTTGCCGCGTCGGCCCATTCCGGGGGTGCCGGCGCCGGTCCGTTTTTTGCCGCGGCGGCCCATTCCGGGGTACCGGCGCCGGTCCGTTTTTTGCCGCGGCGGCCCATTCCGGGGTGCCAGAGCCGGTCCGTTTTTTGCCGCGGCGGCCCATTCCGGGGTGCCGGCTCCGGTCCGTTTTTTGCCGCGGCGGCCCATTCCGGGGTGCCGGACCCGGTCCGTTTTTTGCCGCGGCGGCCCATTCCGGGGTGCCGGCTCCGATCCGTTTTTTGCCGCGGCGGCCCATTCCGGGGTGCCGGGGCCGGTCCGTTTTTTGCAGCGGCGGCCCATTCCGGGGTGCCGGCTCCGGTCCGTTTTTTGACGCGGCGGCCCATTCCGGGGTGCCAGAGCCGGTCCGTTTTTTGCCGCGGCGGCCCATTCCGGGGTGCCGGGGCCGGTCCGTTTTTTTGCCGCGGCGGCCCATTCCGGGGTGCCGGCTCCGGTCCGTTTTTTGCTGCGGCGGCCCATTCCGGGGTGCCGGGCCCGGTCCGTTTTTTGCCGCGGCGGCCCATTCCGGGGTGCCAGAGCAGGTCCGTTTTTTGCCACGGCGGCCCATTCATGGGTGCCAGGGCCGGTCCGTTTTTTGCCGTGGCGGCCCATTCCGGGGTGCCGGCTCCGGTCCGTTTTTTGCCGCGGCGGCCCATTCCGGGGTGCCGGAGCCGGTCCGTTTTTTGCCGCGGCGGCCCATTCCGGGGTGCCAGAGCCGGTCCGTTTTTTGCCGCGGCGGCCCATTCCGGGGTGCCGGGGCCGGTCCGTTTTTTGCCGCGGCGGCCCATTCCGGGGTGCCGGGGCCGGTCCGTTTTTTGCCGCGGCGGCCCATTCCGGGGTGCCGGGGCCGGTCCGTTTTTTGCCGCGGCGGCCCATTCCGGGGTGCCGGACCTGGTCCGTTTTTTGCCGCGGCGGCCCATTCCGGGGTGCCAGCTCCGGTCCGTTTTTTGCCGCGGCGGCCCATTCCGGGGTGCCGGACCCGGTCCGTTTTTTGCCGCGGCGGCCCATTCCGGGGTGCCGGACCAAGACCGTTTTTTGCCGCGGCGGCCCATTCCGGGGTGCCGGCTCCGGTCCGTTTTTTGCCGCGGCGGCCCATTCCGGGGTGCCGGGGCCGGTCCGTTTTTTGCCGCGGCGGCCCATTCCGGGGTGCCGGCGCCGGTCCGTTTTTTGCCGCGGCGGCCCATTCCGGGGTGCCAGGGCCGGTCCGTTTTTTGCCGCGGCGGCCCATTCCGGGGTGCCGGGGCCGGTCCGTTTTTTGCCGCGGCGACCCATTCCAGGGTGCCGGACCCGGTCCGTTTTTTGCCGCGGCGGCCCATTCCGGGGTGCCGGGGCCGGTCCTTTTTTTGCCGCGGCGGCCCATTCCGGGGTGCCGGGGCCGGTCCGTTTTTTGCCGCGGCGGCCCATTCCGGGGTGCCGGAGCCAGTCCGTTTTTTGCCGCGGCGGCCCATTCCGGGGTGCCGGCTCCGGTCATTTTTGCCGCGGCGGCCCATTCCGGGGTGCCGGACCCGGTCCGTTTTTTGCCGCGGCGGCCCATTCCGGGGTGCCGGGGCGGGTCCGTTTTTTGCCGCGGCGGCCCATTCCGGGGTGCCGGACCCGGTCCGTTTTTTGCCGCGGCGGCCCATTCCGGGGTGCCGGGGCCAGTCCGTTTTTTGCCGCGGCGGCCCATTCCGGGGTGCCGGACCCGGTCCGTTTTTTGCCGCGGCGGCCCATTCCGGGGTGCCGGCGCCGGTCCGTTTTTTGCCGCGGCGGCCCATTCCGGGGTGCCGGCGCCGGTCCGTTTTTTGCCGCGGCGGCCCATTCCGGGGTGCCGGAGCCGGTCCGTTTTTTGCCGCGGCGGCCCATTCCGGGGTGCCAGCGCCGGTCCGTTTTTTGCCGCGGCGGCCCATTCCGGGGTGCCGGCTCCAGTCCGTTTTTTGCCGCGGCGGCCCATTCCGGGGTGCCGGGGCCGGTCCGTTTTTTGCCGCGGCGGCCCATTCCGGGGTGCCGGGGCCGGTCCATTTTTTGCCGCGGCGGCCCATTCCGGGGTGCCGGCTCCGGTCCGTTTTTTGCCGCGGCGGCCCATTCCGGGGTGCCGGACCCGGTCCGTTTTTTGCCGTGGCGGCCCATTCCGGGGTGCCGGACCCGGTCCGTTTTTTGCCGCGGCGGCCCATTCCGGGGTGCCGGGGCCGGTCCGTTTTTTGCCGCGGCGGCCCATTCCGGGGTGCCGAGGCCGGTCCGTTTTTTGCCGCGGCGGCCCATTCATGGGTGCCGGCTCCGGTCCGTTTTTTGCCGCGGCGGCCCATTCTGGGGTGCCGGCTCCGGTCCGTTTTTTGCCGCGGCGGCCCATTCCGGGTTGCCGGCTCCGGTCCGTTTTTTGCCGCGGCGGCCCATTCCGGGGTGCCGGCTCCGGTCCGTTTTTTGCCGCGGCGGCCCATTCCGGGGTGCCGGCGCCGGTCCGTTTTTTGCCGCGGCGGCCCATTCCGGGGTGCCGGGGCCGGTCCGTTTTTTGCCGCGGCAGCCCATTCCGGGGTGCCAGCTCCGGTCCGTTTTTTGCCGCGGCGGCCCATTCCGGGGTGCCGGCGCCGGTCCGTTTTTTGCCGCGGCGGCCCATTCCGGGGTGCCGGAGCCGGTCAGTTTTTTGCCGCTGCGGCCCATTCCGGGGTGCCGGCGCCGGTCCGTTTTTTGCCGCGGCGGCCCATTCCTGGGTGCCGGCTCCGGTCCGTTATTTGCCGCGGCGGCCCATTCCGGGGTGCCGGACCCGGTCCGTTTTTTGCCGCGGCGGCCCATTCTGGGGTGCCGGGGCCGGTCCGTTTTTTGCCGCGGCGGCCCATTCCGGGGTGCCGGGGCCGGTCCGTTTTTTGCCGCGGCGGCCCATTCCGGGTTGCCGGCTCCGGTCCGTTTTTTGACGCGGCGGCCCATTCCGGGGTGCCAGAGCCGGTCCGTTTTTTGCCGCGGCGGCCCATTCCGGGGTGCCGGGGCCGGTCCGTTTTTTGCCGCGGCGGCCCATTCCAGGGTGCCGGCGCCGGTCCGTTTTTTGCCGCGGCGGCCCATTCCGGGGTGCCGGCACCGGTCCGTTTTTTGCCGCGGCGGCCCATTCCGGGGTGCCGGGGCCGGTCCGTTTTTTGCTGCGGCGGCCCATTCCTGGGTGCCGGACCCGGTCCGCGTTTTGCCGCGGCGGCCCATTCCGGGGTGCCGGGGCCGGTCCGTTTTTTGCCGCGGCGGCCCATTCCGGGGTGCCAGAGCCAGTCCGTTTTTTGCCACGGCGGCCCATTCCGGGGTGCCGGACCCGGTCCGTTTTTTGCCGCGGCGGCCCATTCCGGGGTGCCAGCTCCGGTCCGTTTTTTGCCGCGGCGGCCCATTCCGGGGTGCCGGACCCGGTCCGTTTTTTGCCGCGGCGGCCCATTCCGGGGTGCCAGAGCCGGTCCGTTTTTTGCCGCTGCGGCCCATTCCGGGGTGCCGGCGCCGGTCCGTTTTTTGCCGCGGCGGCCCATTCCGGGGTGCCGGCGCCGGTCCGTTTTTTGCCGCGGCGGCCCATTCCGGGGTACCAGCGCCGGTCCGTTTTTTGCCGCGGCGGCCCATTCCGGGGTGCCGGCGCCGGTCCGTTTTTTGCCGCGGCGGCCCATTCCGGGGTACCAGCGCCGGTCCGTTTTTTGCCGCGGCGGCCCATTCCGGGGTGCCGGGGCAGGTCCGTTTTTTGCCGCGGCGGCCCATTCCTGGGTGCCGGCTCCGGTCCTTTTTTTGCCGCGGCGGCCCATTCCGGGGTGCCGGACCCGGTCCGTTTTTTGCCGCGGCGGCCCATTCCGGGGTGCCAGAGCCGGTCCGATTTTTGCCACGGCAGCCCATTCCGGGGTGCCGGCTCCGGTCCGTTTTTTGCCGCGGCAGCCCATTCCGGGGTGCCGGGGCCGGTCCGTTTTTTGCCGCGGCGGCCCATTCTGGGGTGCCGGACCAGGTCCGTTTTTTGCCGCGGCGGCCCATTCCGGGGTGCCGGCTCCGGTCCGTTTTTTGCCGCGGCGGCCCATTCCGGGGTGCCGGACCCGGTCCGTTTTTTGCCGCGGCGGCCCATTCCGGGGTGCCAGAGCCGGTCCGTTTTTTGCCGCGGCGGCCCATTCCGGGGTGCCAGAGCAGGTCCGTTTTTTGCCACGGCGGCCCATTCATGGGTGCCGGCTCCGGTCCGTTTTTTGCCGCGGCGGCCCATTCCGGGGTGCCGGCTCCGGTCCGTTTTTTGCCGCGGCGGCCCATTCCGGGGTGCCAGAGCCGATCCGTTTTTTGCCGCGTCGGCCCATTCCGGGGTGCCGGCGCCGGTCCGTTTTTTGCCGCGGCGGCCCATTCCGGGGTGCCGGACCCGGTCCGTTTTTTGCCGCGGCGGCCCATTCCGGTGTGCCGGCTCCGGTCCGTTTTTTGCCGCGGCGGCCCATTCCGGGGTGCCGGCGCCGGTCCGTTTTTTACCGCGGCGGCCCATTCCGGGGTGCCAGAGCCGGTCCGTTTTTTGCCGCTGCGGCCCATTCCGGGGTACCGGAGCTGGTCCGTTTTTTGCCGCGGCGGCCCATTCCTGGGTGCCGGCTCCGGTCCGTTTTTTGCCGCGGCGGCCCATTCCGGGGTGCCGGACCCGGTCCGTTTTTTGCCGCGGCGGCCCATTCCGGGGTGCCGGACCAAGACCGTTTTTTGCCGCGGCGGCCCATTCCGGGGTGCCGGCGCCGGTCCTTTTTTTGCCGCGGCGGCCCATTCCGGGGTGCCGGCGCCGGTCCGTTTTTTGCCGCGGCGGCCCATTCTGGGGTGCCGGACCCGGTCCGTTTTTTGCCGCGGCGGCCCATTCCGGGGTGCCGGGGCCGGTCCGTTTTTTGCCGCGGCGGCCCATTCCGGGGTGCCGGGGCCGGTCCGTTTTTTGCCGCGGCGGTCCATTCCGGGGTGCCGGCTCCGGTCCGTTTTTTGCCGCGGCGGCCCATTCCGGGGTGCCAGAGCCGGTCCGTTTTTTGCCGCGGCGGCCCATTCCGGGGTGCCGGCTCCGGTCCGTTTTTTGCCGCGGCGGCCCATTCCGGGGTGCCGGCGCCGGTCCGTTTTTTGCCGCGGCGGCCCATTCCGGGGTGCCGGCACCGGTCCGTTTTTTGCCGCGGCGGCCCATTCCGGGGTGCCGGGGCCGGTCCGTTTTTTGCCGCGGCGGCCCATTCCGGGGTGCCGGAGCTGGTCCGTTTTTTGCCGCGGCGGCCCATTCCGGGGTGCCGGGGCCGGTCCGTTTTTTGCCGCGGCGGCCCATTCCGGGGTGCCGGCGCCGGTCCGTTTTTTGCCGCGGCGGCCCATTCCGGAGTGTCAGAGCCTGTCCGTTTTTTGCCGCGGCGGCCCATTCCGGGGTGCCGGGGCCGGTCCGTTTTTTGCCGCGGCGGCCCATTCCAGGGTGCCGGCTCCAGTCCGTTTTTTTGCCGCGGCGGCCCATTCCGGTGTGCCGGCTCCGGTCCATTTTTTGCCGCGGCGGCCCATTCCGGGGTGCCGGACCCGGTCCGTTTTTTGCCGCGGCGGCCCATTCCGGGGTGCCGGCTCCGGTCCTTTTTTTGCCGCGGCGGCCCATTCCGGGGTGCCGGCTCCGATCCGTTTTTTGCCGCGGCGGCCCATTCCAGGGTGCCGGGGCGGGTCCGTTTTTTGCCGCGGCGGCCCATTCCGGGGTGCCGGACCCGGTCCGTTTTTTGCCGCGGCGGCCCATTCCGGGGTGCTGGACCCGGTCCGTTTTTTGCCGCGGTGGCCCATTCCGGGTTGCCGGAGCTGGTCCGTTTTTTGCCGCGGCGGCCCATTCCGGGGTGCCGGGGCCGGTCCGTTTTTTGCCGCGGCGGCCCATTCCGGGGTGCCGGCGCCGGTCCGTTTTTTGCCGCGGCGGCCCATTCCGGGGTGCCGGACCCGGTCCGTTTTTTGCCGCGGCGACCCATTCCAGGGTGCCGGGGCCGGTCCGTTTTTTGCCGCGGCGGCCCATTCCGGGTTGCCGGAGCTGGTCCGTTTTTTGCCGCGGCGGCCCATTCCGGGGTGCCGGGGCCGGTCCGTTTTTTGCCGCGGCGGCCCATTCCGGGGTGCCGGCGCCGGTCTGTTTTTTGCCGCGGCGGCCCATTCCAGGGTGCCGGACCCGGTCCGTTTTTTGCCGCGGCGGCCCATTCCGGGGTGCCGGGGCCGGTCCGTTTTTTGCCGCGGCGGCCCATTCCGGGGTGCCGGAGCTGGTCCGTTTTTTGCCGCGGCGGCCCATTCCGGGGTGCCGGCTCCGGTCTGTTTTTTGCCGCGGCGGCCCATTCCGGGGTGCCAGCTCCGGTCCGTTTTTTGCCACGGCGGCCCATTCCGGGGTGCCGGTGCCGGTCCGTTTTTTGCCGCGGCGGCCCATTCCGGGGTGCCAGGGCCGGTCCGTTTTTTGCCGCGGCGGCCCATTCCGGGTTGCCAGAGCCGGTCCGTTTTTTGCTGCGGCGGCCCATTCCGGGGTGCCGGGGCCGGTCCGTTTTTTGCCGCGGCGGCCCATTCCGGGGTACCGGACCAAGACCGTTTTTTGCCGCGGCGGCCCATTCCGGGGTGCCGGGGCCGGTCCGTTTTTTGCCGCGGCGGCCCATTCCGGGGTGCCGGGGCCGGTCCGTTTTTTGCCGCGGCGGCCCATTCCGGGGTGCCGGACCCGGTCCGTTTTTTGCCGCGGCGGCCCATTCCGGGGTGCCGGGGCCGGTCCATTTTTTGCCGCGGCGGCCCATTCCGGGGTTTCGGGGCCGGTCCGTTTTTTGCCGCGGCGGCCCATTCCGGGGTGCCGGGGCTGGTCCGTTTTTTGCCGCGGCGGCCCATTCCGGGGTGCCGGCTCCAGTCCGTTTTTTGCCGCGGCGGCCCATTCCGGGGTGCCGGACCCGGTCCGTTTTTTGCCGCGGCGGCCCATTCCGGGGTGCCGGAGCCGGTCCGTTTTTTGCCGCGGCGACCCATTCCGGGGTGCCAGGGCCGGTCCTTTTTTTGCCGCGGCGGCCCATTCCGGGGTGCCGGAGCTGGTCCGTTTTTTGCCGCGGCGGCCCATTCCGGGGTGCCGGCTCCAGTCCGTTTTTTGCCGCGGCGGCCCATTCCGGGGTGCCGGCTCCGGTCCGTTTTTTGCCGCGGCGGCCCATTCCGGGGTGCCGGAGCCGGTCCGTTTTTTGCCGCGGCGGCCCATTCCGGGGTGACGGACCAGGTCCGTTTTTTGACGCGGCGGCCCATTCCAGGGTGCCGGACCCGGTCCGTTTTTTGCCGCGGCGGCCCATTCCGGGGTGCCGGCTCCGATCCGTTTTTTGCCGCGGCGGCCCATTCCGGGGTGCCAGGGCCGGTCCGTTTTTTGCCGCGGCGGCCCATTCCGGGGTGCCAGGGCCGGTCCGTTTTTTGCCGCGGCGGCCCATTCCGGGGTGCCGGGGCCGGTAAGTTTTTTGCCGCGGCGGCCCATTCCGGGGTGCCGGCTCCGGTCCGTTTTTTGCCGCGGCGGCCCATTCCGGGGTGCCAGAGCCGGTCCGTTTTTTGCCGCGGCGGCCCATTCCGGGGTGCCGGCGCTGGTCCGTTTTTTGCCGCGGCGGCCCATTCCGGGGTGCCGGCTCCGGTCCGTTTTTTGCCGCGGCGGCCCATTCCGGGGTGCTGGACCCGGTCCGTTTTTTGCCGCGGTGGCCCATTCCGGGTTGCCGGAGCTGGTCCGTTTTTTGCCGCGGCGGCCCATTCCGGGGTGCCGGGGCCGGTCCGTTTTTTGCCGCGGCGGCCCGTTCCGGGGTGCCGGCGCCGGTCCGTTTTTTGCCGCGGCGGCCCATTCCGGGGTGCCGGGGCCGGTCCGTTTTTTGCCGCGGCGACCCATTCCAGGGTGCCGGGGCCGGTCCGTTTTTTGCCGCGGCGGCCCATTCCGGGTTGCCGGAGCTGGTCCGTTTTTTGCCGCGGCGGCCCATTCCGGGGTGCCGGGGCCGGTCCGTTTTTTGCCGCGGCGGCCCATTCCGGGGTGCCGGCGCCGGTCTGTTTTTTGCCGCGGCGGCCCATTCCGGGGTGCCGGACCCGGTCCGTTTTTTGCCGCGGCGGCCCATTCCGGGGTGCCGGGGCCGGTCCGTTTTTTGCCGCGGCGGCCCATTCCGGGGTGCCGGAGCTGGTCCGTTTTTTGCCGCGGCGGCCCATTCCGGGGTGCCGGCTCCGGTCTGTTTTTTGCCGCGGCGGCCCATTCCGGCGTGCCAGCTCCGGTCCGTTTTTTGCCACGGCGGCCCATTCCGGGGTGCCGGTGCCGGTCCGTTTTTTGCCGCGGCGGCCCATTCCGGGGTGCCAGGGCCGGTCCGTTTTTTGCCGCGGCGGCCCATTCCGGGTTGCCAGAGCCGGTCCGTTTTTTGCCGCGGCGGCCCATTCCGCGGTGCCGGGGCCGGTCCGTTTTTTGGCGCGGCGGCCCATTCCGGGGTACCGGACCAAGACCGTTTTTTGCCGCGGCGGCCCATTCCGGGGTGCCGGGGCCGGTCCGTTTTTTGCCGCGGCGGCCCATTCCGGGGTGCCGGACCCGGTCCGTTTTTTGCCGCGGCGGCCCATTCCGGGGTGCCGGCGCCGGTCCGTTTTTTGCCGCGGCGGCCCATTCCGGGGTGCCGGGGCCGGTCCGTTTTTTGCCGCGGCGGCCCATTCCGGGGTGCCGGGGCTGGTCCGTTTTTTGCCGCGGCGGCCCATTCCGGGGTGCCAGAGCCAGTCCGTTTTTTGCCGCGGCGGCCCATTCCGGGGTGCCGGCTCCGGTCCGTTTTTTGCCGCGGCGGCCCATTCCGGGGTGCCGGAGCCGGTCCGTTTTTTGCCGCCGCGACCCATTCCAGGGTGCCAGGGCCGGTCCTTTTTTTGCCGCGGCGGCCCATTCCGGGGTGCCGGAGCTGGTCCGTTTTTTGCCGCGGCGGCCCATTCCGGGGTGCCGGCTCCAGTCCGTTTTTTGCCGCGGCGGCCCATTCCGGGGTGCCGGCTCCGGTCCGTTTTTTGCCGCGGCGGCCCATTCCGGGGTGCCGGAGCCGGTCCGTTTTTTGCCGCGGCGGCCCATTCCGGGGTGACGGACCAGGTCCGTTTTTTGCCACGGCGGCCCATTCCGGGGTGCCGGCGCCGGTCCGTTTTTTGCCGCGGCGGCCCATTCCGCGGTGCCGGCTCCGATCCGTTTTTTTGCCGCGGCGGCCCATTCCAGGGTGCCAGGGCCGGTCCGTTTTTTGCCGCGGCGGCCCATTCCGGGGTGCCGGCTCCAGTCCGTTTTTTGCCGCGGCGGCCCATTCCGGGGTGCCGGACGCGGTCCGTTTTTTGCCGCGGCGGCCCATTCCGGGGTGCCGGCTCCGGTCCGTTTTTTGCCGCGGCGTCCCATTCCGGGGTGCCGGCTCCGGTCCGTTTTTTGCCGCGGCGGCCCATTCCGGGGTGCCAGGGCCGGTCTGTTTTTTGCCGCAGCGGCCCATTCCGGGGTGCCAGAGCCGGTCCGTTTTTTGCCGCGGCGGCCCATTCCGGGGTGCCGGACCCGGTCCGTTTTTTGCCGCGGCGGCCCATTCCGGGGTGCCGGCTCCGGTCTGTTTTTTGCCGCGGCGGCCCATTCCGGGGTGCCGGCTCCAGTCCGTTTTTTGCTGCGGCGGCCCATTCCGGGGTGCCGGGGCCGGTCCGTTTTTTGCCGCGGCGGCCCATTCCGGGGTGCCGGACCCGGTCCGTTTTTTGCCGCGGCGGCCCATTCCGGGGTGCCGGCTCCGATCCGTTTTTTGCCGCGGCGGCCCATTCCGGGGTGCCAGGGCCGGTCCGTTTTTTGCCGCGGCGGCCCATTCCGGGGTGCCGGCTCCGGTCCGTTTTTTGCCGCGGCGGCCCATTCCGGGGTGCCGGCTCCGGTCCGTTTTTTGCCGCGGCGGCCCATTCCGGGGTGCCAGAGCCGGTCCGTTTTTTGCCGCGGCGGCCCATTCCGGGGTACCGGACCAAGACCGTTTTTTGCCGCGGCGGCCCATTCCGGGTTGCCGGGGCCGGTCCGTTTTTTGCCGCGGCGGCCCATTCCGGGGTGCCGGCGCCGGTCCGTTTTTTGCCACGGCGGCCCATTCCGGGGTGCCGGCTCCGGTCCGTTTTTTGCCGCGGCAGCCCATTCCGGGGTGCCAGAGCCGGTCCGTTTTTTGCCACGGCGGCCCATTCCGGGGTGCCGGCTCCGATCCGTTTTTTGCCGCGGCGGCCCATTCCGGGGTGCCGGGACTGGTCCGTTTTTTGCCGCGGCGGCCCATTCCGGGGTGCCGGAGCTGGTCCGTTTTTTGCCGCGGCAGCCCATTCCGGGGTGCCAGAGCCAGTCCGTTTTTTGCCACGGCGGCCCATTCCGGGGTGCCGGCTCCGGTCCGTTTTTTGCCGCGGCAGCCCATTCCGGGGTGCCAGAGCCGGTCCGTTTTTTGCCACGGCGGCCCATTCCGGGGTGCCGGGGCCGGTCCGTTTTTTGCCGCGGCGGCCCATTCCGGGGTGCCGGCTCCGGTCCGTTTTTTGCCGCGGCGGCCCATTCCGGGGTGCCGGACCCGGTCCGTTTTTTGCCGCGGCGGCCCATTCCGGTGTGCCGGAGCCGGTCCGTTTTTTGCCGCGGCGGCCCATTCCGGGGTGCCGGGGCCGGTCCGTTTTTTGCCGCGGCGGCCCATTCCGGGGTGCCGGACCCGGTCCGTTTTTTGCCGCGGCGGCCCATTCCGGGGTGCCGGACCCGGTCCGTTTTTTGCCGCGGCGGCCCATTCCGGGGTGCCGGGGCCGGTCCGTTTTTTGCCGCGGCGGCCCATTCCGGGGTGCCGGCTCCAGTCCGTTTTTTGCCGCGGCGGCCCATTCCGGGGTGCCGGCGCCGGTCCGTTTTTTGCCGCGGCGGCCCATTCCGGGGTGCCGGACCCGGTCCGTTTTTTGCCGCGGCGGCCCATTCCGGGGTGCCGGCTCCGGTCCGTTTTTTGCCGCGGCGTCCCATTCCGGGGTGCCGGCTCCGGTCCGTTTTTTGCCGCGGCGGCCCATTCCGGGGTGCCAGGGCCGGTCCGTTTTTTGCCGCAGCGGCCCATTCCGGGGTGCCGGCTCCGGTCCGTTTTTTGCCACGGCGGCCCATTCCGGGGTGCCGGAGCTGGTCCGTTTTTTGCCGCAGCGGCCCATTCCGGGGTGCCGGGGCCGGTCTGTTTTTTGCCGCGGCGGCCCATTCCGGGGTGCCGGACCCGGTCCGTTTTTTGCTGCGGCGGCCCATTCCGGGGTGCCGGGGCCGGTCCGTTTTTTGCTGCGGCGGCCCATTCCGGGGTGCCGGACCCGGTCCGTTTTTTGCTGCGGCGGCCCATTCCGGGGTGCCGGACCCGGTCCGTTTTTTGCCGCGGCGGCCCATTCCGGGGTGCCGGACCCGGTCCGTTTTTTGCTGCGGCGGCCCATTCCGGGGTGCCGGGGCCGGTCCGTTTTTTGCCGCGGCGGCCCATTCCGGGGTGCCAGAGCAGGTCCGTTTTTTGCCACGGCGGCCCATTCCGGGGTGCCGGACCCGGTCCGTTTTATGCCACGGCGGCCCATTCCGGGGTGCCGGCTCCGGTCCGTTTTTTGCCGCGGCGGCCCATTCCGGGGTGCCGGCTCCGGTCCGTTTTTTGCCGCGGCGGCCCATTCCGGGGTGCCGGCGCCGGTCCGTTTTTTGCCGCGGCGGCCCATTCCGGGGTGCCGGCGCCGGTCCGTTTTTTGCCGCGGCGGCCCATTCCGGGGTGCCGGCTCCGGTCCGTTTTTTGCCACGGCGGCCCATTCCGGGGTGCCGGCGCCGGTCCGTTTTTTGCCGCGGCGGCCCATTCCGGGGTGCCAGAGCCGGTCCGTTTTTTGCCGCTGCGGCCCATTCCGGGGTGCCGGGGCCGGTCCGTTTTTTGCCGCGGCGGCCCATTCCTGGGTGCCGGCTCCGGTCCGTTTTTTGCCGCGGCGGCCCATTCCGGGGTGCCGGACCCGGTCCGTTTTTTGCCGCGGCGGCCCATTCCGGGGTGCCGGACCAAGACCGTTTTTTGCCGCGGCGGCCCATTCCGGGGTGCCGGACCCGGTCCGTTTTTTGCCGCGGCGGCCCATTCCGGGGTGCCGGCGCCGGTCCGTTTTTTGCCGCGGCGGCCCATTCCGGGGTGCCGGACCCGGTCCGTTTTTTGCCGCGGCGGCCCATTCCGGGGTGCCAGGGCCGGTCCGTTTTTTGCCGCGGCGGCCCATTCCGGGGTGCCGGGGCCGGTCCGTTTTTTGCCGCGGCGGCCCATTCCGGGGTGCCAGGGCCGGTCCGTTTTTTGCCGCGGCGGCCCATTCCGGGGTGCCGGCGCCGGTCCGTTTTTTGCCGCGGCGGCCCATTCCGGGGTGCCGGGGCCGGTCCGTTTTTTGCCGCGGCGGCCCATTCCGGGGTGCCGGCTCCGGTCCGTTTTTTGACGCGGCGGCCCATTCCGGGGTGCCAGAGCCGGTCCGTTTTTTGCCGCGGCGGCCCATTCCGGGGTGCCGGACCCGGTCCGTTTTTTGCCGCGGCGGCCCATTCCGGGGTGCCGGCGCCGGTCCGTTTTTTGCCGCGGCGGCCCATTCCGGGGTGCCGGCACCGGTCCGTTTTTTGCCGCGGCGGCCCATTCCGGGGTGCCGGGGCCGGTCCGTTTTTTGCCGCGGCGGCCCATTCCGGGGTGCCGGGGCCGGTCCGTTTTTTGCCGCGGCGGCGCATTCCGGGGTGCCGGGGCCGGTCCGTTTTTTGCCGCGGCGGCCCATTCCGGGGTGCCAGAGCCAGTCCGTTTTTTGCCACGGCGGCCCATTCCGGGGTGCCAGAGCCGGTCTGTTTTTTGCCGCGGCGGCCCATTCCAGGGTGCCGGCTCCGGTCCTTTTTTTGCCGCGGCGGCCCATTCCGGGGTGCCGGCGCCGGTCCGTTTTTTGCCACGGCGGCCCATTCCGGGGTGCCGGACCCGGTCCGTTTTTTGCCGCGGCGGCCCATTCCGGGGTGCCAGCTCCGGTCCTTTTTTTGCCGCGGCGGCCCATTCCGGGGTGCCGGACCCGGTCCGTTTTTTGCCGCGGCGGCCCATTCCGGGGTGCCGGGGCCGGTCCGTTTTTTGCCGCGGCGGCCCATTCCGGGGTGCCGGCTCCGGTCCGTTTTTTGCCGCGGCGGCCCATTCCGGGGTGCCAGAGCCGGTCCGTTTTTTGCCGCGGCGGCCCATTCCGGGGTGCCGGACCAGGTCCGTTTTTTGCCGCGGCGGCCCATTCCGGGGTGCCGGGGCCGGTCCGTTTTTTGCCGCGGCGGCCCATTCCGGGGTACCGGCGCCGGTCCGTTTTTTGCCGCAGCGGCCCATTCCGGGGTGCCAGAGCTGGTCCGTTTTTTGCCGCGGCGGCCCATTCCGGGGTGCCGGACCCGGTCCGTTTTTTGCCGCGGCGGCCCATTCCGGGGTGCCGGACCAGGTCCGTTTTTTGCGGCGGCGGCCCATTCCGGGGTGCCGGCTCCGGTCCGTTTTTTGCCGCGGCGGCCCATTCCGGGGTGCCGGGGCCGGTCCGTTTTTTGCCGCGGCGGCCCATTCCGGGGTGCCGGACCAGGTCCGTTTTTTGCCGCGGCGGCCCATTCCGGGGTGCCGGCTCCGGTCCGTTTTTTGCCGCGGCGGCCCATTCCGGGGTGCCGGACCCGGTCCGTTTTTTGCCGCGGCGGCCCATTCCGGGGTGCCGGGGCCGGTCCGTTTTTTGCCGCGGCGGCCCATTCCGGGGTGCCGGCTCCGGTCCGTTTTTTGCCGCGGCGGCCCATTCCGGGGTGCCGGCTCCGGTCCGTTTTTTGCTGCGGCGGCCCATTCCGGGGTGCCAGAGCCGGTCCGTTTTTTGCCGCGGCGGCCCATTCCGGGGTGCCGGCGCCGGTCCGTTTTTTGCCGCGGCGGCCCATTCCGGGGTGCCGGACCCGGTCCGTTTTTTGCCGCGGCGGCCCATTCCGGGGTGCGGGACCAAGACCGTTTTTTGCCGCGGCGGCCCATTCCGGGGTGCCGGCTCCGGTCCTTTTTTTGCCGCGGCGGCCCATTCCGGGGTGCCGGCTCCGGTCCGTTTTTTGCCGCGGCGGCCCATTCCGGGGTGCCGGCGCCGGTCCGTTTTTTGCCGCGGCAGCCCATTGCGGGGTGCCAGGGCCGGTCCGTTTTTTGCTGCGGCGGCCCATTCCGGGGTGCTGGACCCGGTCCGTTTTTTGCCGCGGCAGCCCATTTTGGGGTGCCGGCTCCGGTCCGTTTTTTGCCGCGGCGGCCCATTCTGGGGTGCCGGGGCCGGTCCGTTTTTTGCAGCGGCGGCCCATTCCGGGGTGCCGGCTCCGGTCCGTTTTTTGCCGCGGCGGCCCATTCCGGGGTGCCGGACCAGGTCCGTTTTTTGCGGCGGCGGCCCATTCCGGGGTGCCGGCTCCGGTCCGTTTTTTGCCGCGGCGGCCCATTCCGGGGTGCCGGGGCCGGTCCGTTTTTTGCCGCGGCGGCCCATTCCGGGGTGCCGGCTCCGGTCCGTTTTTTGCCGCGGCGGCCCATTCCGGGGTGCCGGACCCGGTCCGTTTTTTGCCGCGGCGGCCCATTCCGGGGTGCCGGGGCCGGTCCGTTTTTTGCCGCGGCGGCCCATTCCGGGGTGCCGGGGCCGGTCCGTTTTTTGCCGCGGCGGCCCATTCATGGGTGCCGGGTCCGGTCCGTTTTTTGCCGCGGCGGCCCATTCTGGGGTGCCGGCTCCGGTCCGTTTTTTGCCGCGGCGGCCCATTCCGGGGTGCCGGCTCCGGTCCGTTTTTTGCCGCGGCGGCCCATTCCGGGGTGCCAGAGCCGGTCCGTTTTTTGCCGCGGCGGCCCATTCCGGGGTGCCGGGGCCGGTCCGTTTTTTGCCGCGGCGGCCCATTCCGGGGTGCCGGCTCCGGTCCGTTTTTTGCCGCGGCGGCCCATTCCGGGGTGCCGGGGCCGGTCCGTTTTTTGCCGCGGCGGCCCATTCCGGGGTGCCGGCGCCGGTCCGTTTTTTGCCGCGGCGGCCCATTCCGGGGTGCCGGGGCCGGTCCGTTTTTTGCCGCGGCGGCCCATTCCGGGGTGCCGGACCCGGTCCGTTTTTTGCCGCGGCGGCCCATTCCGGGGTGCCAGAGCTGGTCCGTTTTTTTGCCGCGGCGGCCCATTCCGGGGTGCCGGACCCGGTCCGTTTTTTGCCGCGGCGGCCCATTCCGGGGTGCCGGACCAGGTCCGTTTTTTGCGGCGGCGGCCCATTCCGGGGTGCCGGGGCCGGTCCGTTTTTTGCCGCGGCGGCCCATTCCGGGGTGCCGGGGCCGGTCCGTTTTTTGCCGCGGCGGCCCATTCCGGGGTGCCGGCTCCGGTCCGTTTTTTGCCGCGGCGGCCCATTCCGGGGTGCCGGACCAGGTCCGTTTTTTGCGGCGGCGGCCCATTCCGGGGTGCCGGCTCCGGTCCGTTTTTTGCCGCGGCGGCCCATTCCGGGGTGCCGGGGCCGGTCCGTTTTTTGCCGCGGCGGCCCATTCCGGGGTGCCGGCGCCGGTCCGTTTTTTGCCGCGGCGGCCCATTCCGGGGTGCCGGCTCCGGTCCGTTTTTTGCCGCGGCGGCCCATTCCGGGGTGCCGGACCCGGTCCGTTTTTTGCCGCGGCGGCCCATTCCGGGGTGCCGGGGCCGGTCCGTTTTTTGCCGCGGCGGCCCATTCCGGGGTGCCGGGGCCGGTCCGTTTTTTGCCACGGCGGCCCATTCATGGGTGCCGGGTCCGGTCCGTTTTTTGCCGCGGCGGCCCATTCTGGGGTGCCGGCTCCGGTCCGTTTTTTGCCGCGGCGGCCCATTCCGGGGTGCCGGCTCCGGTCCGTTTTTTGCCGCGGCGGCCCATTCCGGGGTGCCAGAGCCGGTCCGTTTTTTGCCGCGGCGGCCCATTCCGGGGTGCCGGGGCCGGTCCGTTTTTTGCCGCGGCGGCCCATTCCGGGGTGCCGGCTCCGGTCCGTTTTTTGCCGCGGCAGCCCATTCCGGGGTGCCAGCTCCGGTCCGTTTTTTGCCGCGGCGGCCCATTCCGGGGTGCCGGCGCCGGTCCGTTTTTTGCCGCGGCGGCCCATTCCGGGGTGCCGGCGCCGGTCCGTTTTTTGCCGCGGCGGCCCATTCCGGGGTGCCGGACCCGGTCCGTTTTTTGCCGTGGCGGCCCATTCCGGGGTGCCGGACCAAGACCGTTTTTTGCCGCGGCGGCCCATTCCGGGGTGCCGGCTCCGGTCCTTTTTTTGCCGCGGCGGCCCATTCCGGGGTGCCGGCTCCGGTCCGTTTTTTGCCGCGGCGGCCCATTCCGGGGTGCCGGCGCCGGTCCGTTTTTTGCCGCGGCGGCCCATTGCGGGGTGCCAGGGCCGGTCCGTTTTTTGCTGCGGCGGCCCATTCCGGGGTGCTGGACCCGGTCCGTTTTTTGCCGCGGCGGCCCATTCCGGGGTGCCGGCTCCGGTCCGTTTTTTGCCGCGGCGGCCCATTCTGGGGTGCCGGGGCCGGTCCGTTTTTTGCAGCGGCGGCCCATTCCGGGGTGCCGGCTCCGGTCCGTTTTTTGACGCGGGCGGCCCATTCCGGGGTGCCGGCGCCGGTCCGTTTTTTGCCGCGGCGGCCCATTCCAGGGTGCCGGCGCCGGTCCGTTTTTTGCCGCGGCGGCCCATTCCGGGGTGTCGGACCCGGTCCGTTTTTTGCCGCGGCGGCCCATTCCGGGGTGCCAGGGCCGGTCCGTTTTTTGCCGCGGCGGCCCATTCCGGGGTGTCGGCTCCGGTCCGTTTTTTGCCGCGGCGGCCCATTCCGGGGTGCCGGCGCCGGTCCGGTTTTTGCCGCGGCGGCCTATTCCGGAGTGTCAGAGCCTGTCCGTTTTTTGCCGCGGCGGCCCATTCCGGGGTGCCGGGGCCGGTCCGTTTTTTGCCGCGGCGGCCCATTCCAGGGTGCCGGCTCCGGTCCTTTTTTTGCCGCGGCGGCCCATTCCGGGGTGCCGGCTCCGGTCCGTTTTTTGCCGCGGCGGCCCATTCCGGGGTGCCGGCGCCGGTCCGTTTTTTGCCGCGGCGGCCCATTCCGGGGTGCCGGCTCCGGTCCTTTTTTTGCCGCGGCGGCCCATTCCGGGGTGCCGGACCCGGTCCGTTTTTTGCCGCGGCGGCCCATTCCGGGGTGCCGGGGCCGGTCCGTTTTTTGCCGCGGCGGCCCATTCCGGGGGTGCCGGCTCCGGTCCGTTTTTTGCCGCGGCGGCCCATTCCGGGGTGCCGGCTCCGGTCCGTTTTTTGCCGCGGCGGCCCATTCCGGGGTGCCGGACCCGGTCCGTTTTTTGCCGCAGCGACCCATTCCAGGGTGCCGGACCCGGTCCGTTTTTTGCCGCGGTGGCCCATTCCGGGGTTGCCGGAGCTGGTCCGGTTTTTGCCGCGGCGGCCCATTCCGGGGTGCCGGGGCCGGTCCGTTTTTTGCCGCGGCGGCCCATTCCGGGGTGCCGGCGCCGGTCCGTTTTTTGCCGTGGCGGCCCATTCCGGGGGTGCCGGGGCCGGTCCGTTTTTTGCCGCATCGGCCCATGCCGGGGTGCCGGCGCCGGTCCGTTTTTTGCCGCGGCGGCCCATTCCGGGGTGCCGGACCCGGTCCGTTTTTTGCCGCGGCGGCCCATTCCGGGGTGCCGGGGCCGGTCCGTTTTTTGCCGCGGCGGCCCATTCCGGGGTGCCGGCGCCGGTCCGTTTTTTGCCGCGGCGGCCCATTCCGGGGTGCCGGACCCGGTCCGTTTTTTGCCGCGGCGGCCCATTCCGGGGTGCCGGCTCCGGTCCGTTTTTTGCCGCGGCAGCCCATTCCGGGGTGCCGGCTCCGGTCCGTTTTTTGCCGCGGCGGCCCATTCCGGGGTGCCGAAGCTGGTCCGTTTTTTGCCGCGGCGGCCCATTCCGGGGTGCCAGGGCCGGTCCGTTTTTTGCCGCAGCGGCCCATTCCGGGGTGCCGGGGCCGGTCCGTTTTTTGCCGCGGCGGCCCATTCCGGGGTGCCGGAGCTGGTCCGTTTTTTGCCGCGGCGGCCCATTCCGGGGTGCCGGCTCCGGTCTGTTTTTTGCCGCGGCGGCCCATTCCGGGGTACCGGACCAAGACCTTTTTTTGCCGCGGCGGCCCATTCCGGGGTGCCGGACCCGGTCCGTTTTTTGCCGCGGCGGCCCATTCCGGGTACCGGACCAAGACCGTTTTTTTGCCGCGGCGGCCCATTCCGGGGTGCCGGACCCGGTCCGTTTTTTGCCGCGGCGGCCCATTCCGGGGTGCCGGCTCCGGTCCGTTTTTTTGCCGCGGCGGCCCATTCCGGGGTGCCGGGGGCCGGTCCGTTTTTTGCCGCGGCGGCCCATTCCGGGGGTGCCAGAGCCGGTCCGTTTTTTGCCGCGGCGGCCCATTCCGGGGGTGCCGGACCCGGTCCGTTTTTTTGCCGCGGCGGCCCATTCCGGGGTGCCGGCTCCGGTCCGTTTTTTGCCGCGGCGGCCCATTCCGGGGTGCCAGAGCCAGTCCGTTTTTTGCCGCGGCGGCCCATTCCGGGGTGCCGGCTCCGGTCCGTTTTTGCCGCGGCGGCCCATTCCGGGGTGCCGGACTCGGTCCGTTTTTTGCCGCGGCGGCCCATTCCGGGGTGCCGGGGCCGGTCCGTTTTTTTGCCGCGGCGGCCCATTCCGGGGGTGCCGGCTCCGGTCCGTTTTTTGCCGCGGCGGCCCATTCCGGGGTGCCGGACCAGGTCCGTTTTTTGCCGCGGCGGCCCATTCCGGGGGTGCCGGCGCCGGTCCGTTTTTTGCCGCGGCGGCCCATTCCGGGGGTGCCGGACCCGGTCCGTTTTTTGCCGCGGCGGCCCATTCCGGGGGGTACCGGACCAAGACCGTTTTTTGCCGCGGCGGCCCATTCCGGGGTGCCGGACCCGGTCCGTTTTTTTGCCGCGGCGGCCCATTCCGGGGTGCCGGACCCGGTCCGTTTTTTGCCGCGGCGGCCCATTCCGGGGTGCCGGGGCCAGTCCGTTTTTTGCCGCGGCGGCCCATTCCGGGGGTGCCGGCTCCGGTCTGTTTTTTGCCGCGGCGGCCCATTCCGGGGTGCCGGCTCCGGTCCGTTTTTTTGCCGCGGCGGCCCATTCCGGGGTGCCGGCGCCGGTCCGTTTTTTGCCGCGGCGGCCCATTCCGGGGTGCCGGACCCGGTCCGTTTTTTGCCGCGGCGGCCCATTCCGGGGTGCCGGGGCCGGTCCGTTTTTTGCCGCGGCGGCCCATTCCGGGGTGCCAGGGCCGGTCCGTTTTTTGCCGCGGCGGCCCATTCCGGGGTGCCAGAGCCGGTCCGTTTTTTGCCGCGGCGGCCCATTCCGGGGTGCCGGCTCCGGTCCGTTTTTTGCCGCGGCAGCCCATTCCGGGGGTGCCGAAGCTGGTCCGTTTTTTTGCCGCGGCGGCCCATTCCGGGGTGCCGGCGCCGGTCCGTTTTTTGCCGCGGCGGCCCATTCCGGGGTGCCGAAGCTGGTCCGTTTTTTGCCGCGGCGGCCCATTCCGGGGTGCCGGCGCCGGTCCGTTTTTTGCCGCAGCGGCCCATTCCGGGGTGCCGGGGCCGGTCCGTTTTTTGCCGCGGCGGCCCATTCCGGGGTGCCGGAGCTGGTCCGTTTTTTGCCGCGGCGGCCCCATTCCGGGGTGCCGGCTCCGGTCTGTTTTTTGCCGCGGCGGCCCATTCCGGGGTACCGGACCAAGACCTTTTTTTGCCGCGGCGGCCCATTCCGGGGGTGCCGGACCCGGTCCGTTTTTTGCCGCGGCGGGCCCCATTCCGGGGTACCGGACCAAGACCGTTTTTTGCCGCGGCGGCCCATTCCGGGGTGCCGGACCCGGTCCGTTTTTTGCCGCGGCGGCCCATTCCGGGGTGCCGGCTCCGGTCCGTTTTTTGCCGCGGCGGCCCATTCCGGGGTGCCGGGGCCGGTCCGTTTTTTGCCGCGGCGGCCCATTCCGGGGTGCCAGAGCCGGTCCGTTTTTTGCCGCGGCGGCCCATTCCGGGGTGCCGGGGCCGGTCCGTTTTTTGCCGCGGCGGCCCATTCCGGGGTGCCGGCTCCGGTCCGTTTTTTTGCCGTGGCGGCCCATTCCGGGGGTGCCGGCTCCGATCCGTTTTTTGCCGCGGCGGCCCATTCCGGGGTGCCGGGGCCGGTCCGTTTTTTGCCGCGGCGGCCCATTCCGGGGTGCCGGCGCCGGTCCGTTTTTTGCCGCGGCGGCCCATTCCGGGGTGCCGGACCCGGTCCGTTTTTTGCCGCGGCGGCCCATTCCGGGGTACCGGACCAAGACCGTTTTTTGCCGCGGCGGCCCATTCCGGGGTGCCGGACCCGGTCCGTTTTTTGCCGCAGCGGCCCATTCCGGGGTGCCGGACCCGGTCCGTTTTTTGCCGCGGCGGCCCATTCCGGGGTGCCGGCGCCGGTCCGTTTTTTGCCGCGGCGGCCCATTCCGGGGTGCCAGGTCCAGTCCGTTTTTTTGCCGCGGCGGCCCATTCCGGGTGCCGGACCCGGTCCGTTTTTTGCCGCAGCGGCCCATTCCGGGGTGCCGGGGCGGTCCGTTTTTTGCCGCGGCGGCCCATTCCGGGGTGCCGGGGCCGGTCCGTTTTTTTGCCGCGGCGGCCCATTCCGGGGTGCCGGGGCCGGTCCGTTTTTTGCCGCGGCGGCCCATTCCGGGGTGCCGGGGCCGGTCCGTTTTTTGCCGCGGCGGCCCATTCCGGGGTGCCAGAGCCGGTCCGTTTTTTGCCGCGTCGGCCCATTCCGGGGTGCCGGACCCGGTCCGTTTTTTGCCGCGGCGGGCCCATTCCGGGGGTGCCGGACCCGGTCCGTTTTTTTGCCGCGGCGGCCCATTCCGGGGTGCCGGACCCGGTCCGTTTTTTTGCCGCGGCGGCCCATTCCGGGGTGCCGGAGCTGGTCCGTTTTTTGCCGCGGCAGCACATTCCGGGGGTGCCAGAGCCAGTCCGTTTTTTGCCACGGCGGCCCATTCCGGGGGTGCCGGACCCGGTCCGTTTTTTGCCGCGGCGGCCCATTCCGGGTTGCCGGCGGCGGTCCCGTTTTTTTGCCGCGGCGGCCCATTCCGGGGTGCCGGACCCGGTCCGTTTTTTGCCGCGGCGGCCCATTCCGGGGTGCCGGACCAAGACCGTTTTTTGCCGCGGCGGCCCATTCCGGGGGTGCCGGCTCCGGTCCGTTTTTTTGCCGCGGCGGCCCATTCCGGGGTGCCGGACCTGGTCCGTTTTTTTGCCGCGGCGGCCCATTCCGGGGTGCCGGACCCGGTCCGTTTTTTTGCCCGCGGCGGCCCATTCCGGGGTGCCGGGGCCGGTCCGTTTTTTGCCGCGGCGGCCCATTCCGGGGTGCCGGGGCCGGTCCGTTTTTTGACGCGGCGGCCCATTCCGGGGGTGCCGGACCCGGTCCGTTTTTTGCCGCGGCGGCCCATTCCGGGGGTGCCGGACCCGGTCCGTTTTTTGCCGCGGCGACCCATTCCAGGGTGCCGGACCCGGTCCGTTTTTTGCCGCGGCGGCCCATTCCGGGGTGCCGGACCCGGTCCGTTTTTTGCCGCGGCGGCCCATTCCGGGGTGCCGGCGCCGGTCCGTTTTTTTGCCGCGGCGGCCCATTCCGGGGTGCCGAAGCTGGTCCGTTTTTTGCCGCGGCGGCCCATTCCGGGGTGCCGGACTCGGTCCGTTTTTTTGCCGCGGCGGCCCATTCCGGGGTGCCGGCGCCGGTCCGTTTTTTGCCGCGGCGGCCCATTCCGGGGTGCCGGCGCCGGTCCATTTTTTGCCGCGGCGGCCCATTCCGGGGTGCCGGCTCCGATCCGTTTTTTTGCCGCGGCGGCCCATTCCGGGGTGCCAGGGCCGGTCCGTTTTTTTGCCGCGGCGGCCCATTCCGGGGTGCCGGCTCCAGTCCGTTTTTTGCCGCGGCGGCCCATTCCGGGGTGCCGGCTCCGGTCCGTTTTTTGCCGCGGCGGCCCATTCCGGGGTGCCGGGGGCCGGTCCGTTTTTTTGCCGCGGCGGCCCATTCCGGGGTGCCGGGGCCGGTCCGTTTTTTGACGCGGCGGCCCATTCCAGGGTGCCAGGGCCGGTCCGTTTTTTGCCGCGGTGGCCCATTCCGGGGGTGCCGGCTCCGGTCCGTTTTTTGCCACGGCGGCCCATTCCGGGGTGCCGGCTCCGGTCCGTTTTTTGCCGCGGCGGCCCATTCCGGGGTGCCGGGGCCGGTCCGTTTTTTGCCGCGGCGGCCCATTCCGGGGTGCCGGGGCCGGTCCGTTTTTTGCCGCGGCGGCCCATTCCGGCGTGCCAGCTCCGGTCCGTTTTTTGCCGCGGCGGCGCATTCCGGGGTGCCAGAGCCGGTCCGTTTTTTGCCGCGGCCGCCCATTCCGGGGTGCCGGCTCGGGTCCGTTTTTTGCCGCGGCGGCCCATTCCGGGGTGCCGGACCCGGTCCGTTTTTTGCCGCGGCGGCCCATTCCGGGGTGCCGGTGCTGGTCCGTTTTTTTGCCGCGGCGGCCCATTCCGGGGTGCCGGACCCGGTCCGTTTTTTGCCGCGGCGGCCCATTCCGGGGTGCCGGCGCCGGTCCGTTTTTTGCCGCGGCGGCCCATTCCGGGGTGCCGGGGCCGGTCCGTTTTTTGCCGCGGCGGCCCATTCCGGGGTGCCAGAGCCGGTCCGTTTTTTGCCGCGGCGGCCCATTCTGGGGTGCCGGAGCCGGTCCGTTTTTTGCCGCGGCGGCCCATTCCGGGGTGCCGGGGACAGTCCGTTTTTTGCCGCGGCGGCCCATTCCGGGGTGCCGGCTCCGGTCCGTTTTTTGCCGCGGCGGCCCATTCCGGGGTGCCGGACCCGGTCCGTTTTTTGCCGCGGCGGCCCATTCCGGGGTGCCGGCGCCGGTCCGTTTTTTGCCGCGGCGGCCCATTCCGGGGGTGCCGGCTCCGGTCCGTTTTTTGCCGCGGCGGCCCATTCCGGGGTGCCGGCTCCGGTCCGTTTTTTGCCGCGGCGGCCCATTCCGGGGTGCCAGGGCCGGTCCGTTTTTTTGCCGCGGCGGCCCATTCCGGGGTGCCGGCTCCGATCCGTTTTTTGCCGCGGCGGCCCATTCCGGGGTGCCGGAGCCGGTCCGTTTTTTTGCCGCGGCAGCCCATTCCGGGGGTACCGGACCAAGACCGTTTTTTGCCGCGGCGGCCCATTCCGGGGGTGCCGGCGCCGGTCCGTTTTTTGCCGCGGCGGCCCATTCCGGGGTACCGGACCAAGACCGTTTTTTGCCGCGGCGGCCCATTCCGGGGTGCCGGGGCCGGTCCGTTTTTTGCCGCGGCGGCCCATTCCGGGGTGCCGGCTCCGGTCCGTTTTTTGCCGCGGCGGCCCATTCCGGGGTGCCGGGGCTGGTCCGTTTTTTGCCGCGGCGGCCCATTCCGGGGTGCCGGGGCCAGTCCGTTTTTTGCCGCGGCGGCCCATTCCGGGGTGCCAGAGCCAGTCCGTTTTTTGCCACGGCGGCCCATTCCGGGGGTGCCGGCTCCGGTCCGTTTTTTGCCGCGGCAGCCCATTCCGGGGTGCCAGAGCCAGTCCGTTTTTTGCCACGGCGGCCCATTCCGCGGTGCCGGGGCCGATCCGTTTTTTGCCGCGGCGGCCCATTCCGGGTTGCCGGACCCGGTCCGTTTTTTGCCGCGGCGGCCCATTCCGGGGTGCCGGACCCGGTCCGTTTTTTGCCGCGGCGGCCCATTCCGGGATGCCGGCGCCGGTCCGTTTTTTTGCCGCGGCGGCCCATTCCGGGGTGCCGGCGCCGGTCCGTTTTTTGCCGCGGCGGCCCATTCCGGGGTGCCGGCGCCGGTCCGTTTTTTGCCGCGGCGGCCCATTCCGGGGTGCCGGGGCCGGTCCGTTTTTTGCCGCGGCGGCCCATTCCGGGGTGCCGGGGCCGGTCCGTTTTTTGTCGCGGTGGCCCATTCCGGGGTGCCGGCGCCGGTCCGTTTTTTGCCGCGGCGGCCCATTCCGGGGTGCCGGCGCCGGTCCGTTTTTTGCCGCGGCGGCCCATTCCGGGGTGCCAGGGCCGGTCCGTTTTTTGCCGCGGCGGCCCATTCCGGGGTGCCGGACCCGGTCCGTTTTTTGCCGCGGCGACCCATTCCAGGGTGCCAGGGCCGGTCCGTTTTTTGCCGCGGCGGCCCATTCCGGGGTGCCGGAGCTGGTCCGTTTTTTGCCGCGGCGGCCCATTCCGGGGTGCCGGCGCCGGTCCGTTTTTTGCCGCGGCGGCCCATTCCGGGGTGCCGGGGCCGGTCCGTTTTTTGCCGCGGCGGCCCATTCCGGGGTGCCGGACCCGGTCCGTTTTTTGCCGCGGCGGCCCATTCCGGGGTGCCGGCTCCGATCCGTTTTTTGCCGCGGCGGCCCATTCCGAGGTGCCGGAGCCGGTCCGTTTTTTGCCGCGGCGGCCCATTCCGGGGTGCCAGAGCCGGTCCGTTTTTTGCCGCGGCGGCCCATTCCGGGGTACCGGACCAAGACCGTTTTTTGCCGCGGCGGCCCATTCCGGGGTGCCGGACCCGGTCCGTTTTTTGCCGCGGCGGCCCATTCCGGGGTACCGGACCAAGACCGTTTTTTGCCGCGGCGGCCCATTCCGGGTTGCCGGGGCCGGTCCGTTTTTTGCCGCGGCGGCCCATTCCGGGGTGCCGGACCCGGTCCGTTTTTTGCCGCGGCGGCCCATTCCGGGGTGCCAGGGCCGGTCCGTTTTTTGCCGCGGCGGCCCATTCCGGGGTGCCAGAGCCGGTCCGTTTTTTGCCGCGGCGGCCCATTCCGGGGTGCCGGACCCGGTCCGTTTTTTTGCCGCGGCGGCCCATTCCGGGGTACCGGACCAAGACCGTTTTTTGCCGCGGCGGCCCATTCCGGGGTGCCGGGGCCGGTCCGTTTTTGCCGCGGCGGCCCATTCCGGGGTGCCGGACCCGGTCCGTTTTTTGCCGCGGCGGCCCATTCCGGGGTGCCGGGGCCGGTCCGTTTTTTGCCGCGGCGGCCCATTCCGGGGTGCCGGGGCCGGTCCGTTTTTTGCCGCGGCGGCCCATTCCGGGGTGCCGGGGCCGGTCCGTTTTTTGCCGCGGCGGCCCATTCCGGGGTGCCGGACCCGGTCCGTTTTTTGCCGCGGCGGCCCATTCCGGGGTGCCGGCTCCGGTCCGTTTTTTGCCACGGCGGCCCATTCCGGGGTGCCGGGGCCGGTCCGTTTTTTGCCGCGGCGACCCATTCCAGGGTGCCAGGGCCGGTCCTTTTTTTGCCGCGGCGGCCCATTCCGGGGTGCCGGAGCTGGTCCGTTTTTTGCCGCGGCGGCCCATTCCGGGGTGCCGGCTCCAGTCCGTTTTTTGCCGCGGCGGCCCATTCCGGGGTGCCGGCTCCGGTCCGTTTTTTGCCGCGGCGGCCCATTCCGGGGTGCCGGACTCGGTCCGTTTTTTTGCCGCGGCGGCCCATTCCGGGGTGCCGGACTCGGTCCGTTTTTTGCCTCGGCGGCCCATTCCGGGGTGCCGGGGCCGGTCCGTTTTTTGCCACGGCGGCCCATTCCGGGGTGCCGGCGCCGGTCCGTTTTTTGCCGCGGCGGCCCATTCCGGGGTGCCGGCTCCGATCCGTTTTTTGCCGCGGCGGCCCATTCCGGGGTGCCAGAGCCGGTCCGTTTTTTGCCGCGGCGGCCCATTCCGGGGTACCGGACCAAGACCGTTTTTTTGCCGCGGCGGCCCATTCCGGGTTGCCGGGGCCGGTCCGTTTTTTGCCGCGGCGGCCCATTCCGGGGTGCCGGCTCCGGTCCGTTTTTTGCCGCGGCGGCCCATTCCGGGGTGCCGAAGCTGGTCCGTTTTTTGCCGCGGCGGCCCATTCCGGGGTGCCAGGGCCGGTCCGTTTTTTGCCGCAGCGGCCCATTCCGGGGTGCCGGGGCCGGTCCGTTTTTTTGCCGCGGCGGCCCATTCCGGGGTGCCGGCGCCGGTCCGTTTTTTGCCGCGGCGGCCCATTCCGGGGTGCCGGCTCCGGTCTGTTTTTTGCCGCGGCGGGCCCATTCCGGGGTACCGGACCAAGACCTTTTTTTGCCGCGGCGGCCCATTCCGGGGTGCCGGACCCGGTCCGTTTTTTGCCGCGGCGGCCCATTCCGGGGTACCGGACCAAGACCGTTTTTTGCCGCGGCGGCCCATTCCGGGTTGCCGGGGCCGGTCCGTTTTTTGCCGCGGCGGCCCATTCCGGGGTGCCGGCGCCGGTCCGTTTTTTTGCCGCGGTGGCCCATTCCGGGGTGCCGGGGCCGGTCCGTTTTTTGCCGCGGCGGCCCATTCCGGCGTGCCGGGGCCGGTCCGTTTTTTGCCGCGGCGGCCCATTCCGGGGTGCCGGACCCGGTCCGTTTTTTGCCGCGGCGGCCCATTCCGGGGTGCCGGCGCCGGTCCGTTTTTTGCCGCAGCGGCCCATTCCGGGGTGCCGGGGCCGGTCCGTTTTTTGCCGCGGCGGCCCATTCCGGGGTGCCGGAGCTGGTCCGTTTTTTGCCGCGGCGGCCCATTCCGGGGTGCCGGCTCCGGTCTGTTTTTTGCCGCGGCGGCCCATTCCGGGGTACCGGACCAAGACCTTTTTTTGCCGCGGCGGCCCATTCCGGGGTGCCGGACCCGGTCCGTTTTTTGCCGCGGCGGCCCATTCCGGGGTACCGGACCAAGACCGTTTTTTGCCGCGGCGGCCCATTCCGGGGTGCCGGACCCGGTCCGTTTTTTGCCGCGGCGGCCCATTCCGGGGTGCCGGCTCCGGTCCGTTTTTTGCCGCGGCGGCCCATTCCGGGGTGCCGGGGCCGGTCCGTTTTTTGCCGCGGCGGCCCATTCCGGGGTGCCAGAGCCGGTCCGTTTTTTGCCGCGGCGGCCCATTCCGGGGTGCCGGGGCCGGTCCGTTTTTTGCCGCGGCGGCCCATTCCGGGGTGCCGGCTCCGGTCCGTTTTTTGCCGCGGCGGCCCATTCCGGGGTGCCGGCTCCGATCCGTTTTTTGCCGCGGCGGCCCATTCCGGGGTGCCGGGGCCGGTCCGTTTTTTGCCGCGGCGGCCCATTCCGGGGTGCCGGCGCCGGTCCGTTTTTTGCCGCGGCGGCCCATTCCGGGGTGCCGGACCCGGTCCGTTTTTTGCCGCGGCGGCCCATTCCGGGGTACCGGACCAAGACCGTTTTTTGCCGCGGCGGCCCATTCCGGGGTGCCGGACCCGGTCCGTTTTTTGCCGCAGCGGCCCATTCCGGGGTGCCGGACCCGGTCCGTTTTTTGCCGCGGCGGCCCATTCCGGGGTGCCGGCGCCGGTCCGTTTTTTGCCGCGGCGGCCCATTCCGGGGTGCCAGGTCCAGTCCGTTTTTTGCCGCGGCGGCCCATTCCGGGGTGCCGGACCCGGTCCGTTTTTTGCCGCAGCGGCCCATTCCGGGGTGCCGGGGCCGGTCCGTTTTTTGCCGCGGCGGCCCATTCCGGGGTGCCGGGGCCGGTCCGTTTTTTGCCGCGGCGGCCCATTCCGGGGTGCCGGGGCCGGTCCGTTTTTTGCCGCGGCGGCCCATTCCGGGGTGCCGGGGCCGGTCCGTTTTTTGCCGCGGCGGCCCATTCCGGGGTGCCAGAGCCGGTCCGTTTTTTGCCGCGTCGGCCCATTCCGGGGTGCCGGACCCGGTCCGTTTTTTGCCGCGGCGGCCCATTCCGGGGTGCCGGACCCGGTCCGTTTTTTGCCGCGGCGGCCCATTCCGGGGTGCCGGCTCCGGTCCGTTTTTTGCCGCGGCGGCCCATTCCGGGTTGCCGGGGCTGGTCCGTTTTTTGCCGCGGCGGCCCATTCCGGGGTGCCGGAGCTGGTCCGTTTTTTGCCGCGGCAGCCCATTCCGGGGTGCCAGAGCCAGTCCGTTTTTTGCCACGGCGGCCCATTCCGGGGTGCCGGACCCGGTCCGTTTTTTGCCGCGGCGGCCCATTCCGGGTTGCCGGCGCCGGTCCGTTTTTTGCCGCGGCGGCCCATTCCGGGGTGCCGGACCCGGTCCGTTTTTTGCCGCGGCGGCCCATTCCGGGGTGCCGGACCAAGACCGTTTTTTGCCGCGGCGGCCCATTCCGGGGTGCCGGACCCGGTCCGTTTTTTGCCGCGGCGGCCCATTCCGGGGTGCCGGACCTGGTCCGTTTTTTGCCGCGGCGGCCCATTCCGGGGTGCCGGACCCGGTCCGTTTTTTGCCGCGGCGGCCCATTCCGGGGTGCCGGGGCCGGTCCGTTTTTTGCCGCGGCGGCCCATTCCGGGGTGCCGGGGCCGGTCCGTTTTTTGACGCGGCGGCCCATTCCGGGGTGCCGGACCCGGTCCGTTTTTTGCCGCGGCGGCCCATTCCGGGGTGCCGGACCCGGTCCGTTTTTTGCCGCGGCGACCCATTCCAGGGTGCCGGACCCGGTCCGTTTTTTGCCGCGGCGGCCCATTCCGGGGTGCCGGCTCCGGTCCGTTTTTTGCCGCGGCGGCCCATTCCGGGGTGCCGGCTCCAGTCCGTTTTTTGCTGCGGCGGCCCATTCCGGGGTGCCGGCTCCGGTCCGTTTTTTGCCGCGGCGGCCCATTCCGGGGTGCCGGACTCGGTCCGTTTTTTGCCGCGGCGGCCCATTCCGGGGTGCCGGCGCCGGTCCGTTTTTTGCCGCGGCGGCCCATTCCGGGGTGCCGGCGCCGGTCCATTTTTTGCCGCGGCGGCCCATTCCGGGGTGCCGGCTCCGATCCGTTTTTTGCCGCGGCGGCCCATTCCGGGGTGCCAGGGCCGGTCCGTTTTTTGCCGCGGCGGCCCATTCCGGGGTGCCGGCTCCAGTCCGTTTTTTGCCACGGCGGCCCATTCCGGGGTGCCGGCTCCGGTCCGTTTTTTGCCGCGGCGGCCCATTCCGGGGTGCCGGGGCCGGTCCGTTTTTTGCCGCGGCGGCCCATTCCGGGGTGCCGGCTCCGATCCGTTTTTTGCCGCGGCGGCCCATTCCAGGGTGCCAGGGCCGGTCCGTTTTTTGCCGCGGTGGCCCATTCCGGGGTGCCGGCTCCGGTCCGTTTTTTGCCACGGCGGCCCATTCCGGGGTGCCGGCTCCGGTCCGTTTTTTGCCGCGGCGGCCCATTCCGGGGTGCCGGGGCCGGTCCGTTTTTTGCCGCGGCGGCCCATTCCGGGGTGCCGGACCCGGTCCGTTTTTTGCCGCGGCGGCCCATGCCGGGGTGCCGGAGCTGGTCCGTTTTTTGCCGCGGCGGCCCATTCCGGGGTGCCGGCTCCGGTCCGTTTTTTGCCGCGGCGGCCCATTCCGGGGTGCCGGGGCCGGTCCGTTTTTTGCCGCGGCGGCCCATTCCGGGGTGCCGGACCCGGTCCGTTTTTTGCCGCGGCGGCCCATTCCGGGGTGCCGGCTCCAGTCCGTTTTTTGCTGCGGCGGCCCATTCCGGGGTGCCGGCTCCGGTCCGTTTTTTGCCGCGGCGGCCCATTCCGGGGTGCCGGACTCGGTCCGTTTTTTGCCGCGGCGGCCCATTCCGGGGTGCCGGCGCCGGTCCGTTTTTTGCCGCGGCGGCCCATTCCGGGGTGCCGGCGCCGGTCCATTTTTTGCCGCGGCGGCCCATTCCGGGGTGCCGGCTCCGATCCGTTTTTTGCCGCGGCGGCCCATTCCGGGGTGCCAGGGCCGGTCCGTTTTTTGCCGCGGCGGCCCATTCCGGGGTGCCGGCTCCAGTCCGTTTTTTGCCGCGGCGGCCCATTCCGGGGTGCCGGCTCCGGTCCGTTTTTTGCCGCGGCGGCCCATTCCAGGGTGCCGGGGCCGGTCCGTTTTTTGCCGCGGCGGCCCATTCCGGGGTGCCGGCTCCGATCCGTTTTTTGCCGCGGCGGCCCATTCCAGGGTGCCAGGGCCGGTCCGTTTTTTGCCGCGGTGGCCCATTCCGGGGTGCCGGCTCCGGTCCGTTTTTTGCCACGGCGGCCCATTCCGGGGTGCCGGCTCCGGTCCGTTTTTTGCCGCGGCGGCCCATTCCGGGGTGCCGGGGCCGGTCCGTTTTTTGCCGCGGCGGCCCATTCCGGGGTGCCGGCGCCGGTCCGTTTTTTGCCGCGGCGGCCCATTCCGGCGTGCCAGCTCCGGTCCGTTTTTTGCCGCGGCGGCGCATTCCGGGGTGCCAGAGCCGGTCCGTTTTTTGCCGCGGCCGCCCATTCCGGGGTGCCGGCTCCAGTCCGTTTTTTGCCGCGGCGGCCCATTCCGGGGTGCCGGACCCGGTCCGTTTTTTGCCGCGGCGGCCCATTCCGGGGTGCCGGTGCTGGTCCGTTTTTTGCCGCGGCGGCCCATTCCGGGGTGCCGGACCCGGTCCGTTTTTTGCCGCGGCGGCCCATTCCGGGGTGCCGGCGCCGGTCCGTTTTTTGCCGCGGCGGCCCATTCCGGGGTGCCGGGGCCGGTCCGTTTTTTGCCGCGGCGGCCCATTCCGGGGTGCCAGAGCCGGTCCGTTTTTTTGCCGCGGCGGCCCATTCTGGGGTGCCGGAGCCGGTCCGTTTTTTGCCGCGGCGGCCCATTCCGGGGTGCCGGGGACAGTCCGTTTTTTGCCGCGGCGGCCCATTCCGGGGTGCCGGCTCCGGTCCGTTTTTTGCCGCGGCGGCCCATTCCGGGGTGCCGGACCCGGTCCGTTTTTTGCCGCGGCGGCCCATTCCGGGGTGCCGGCGCCGGTCCGTTTTTTGCCGCGGCGGCCCATTCCGGGGTGCCGGCTCCGGTCCGTTTTTTGCCGCGGCGGCCCATTCCGGGGTGCCGGCTCCGGTCCGTTTTTTGCCGCGGCGGCCCATTCCGGGGTGCCAGGGCCGGTCCGTTTTTTGCCGCGGCGGCCCATTCCGGGGTGCCGGCTCCGATCCGTTTTTTGCCGCGGCGGCCCATTCCGGGGTGCCGGAGCCGGTCCGTTTTTTGCCGCGGCAGCCCATTCCGGGGTACCGGACCAAGACCGTTTTTTGCCGCGGCGGCCCATTCCGGGGTGCCGGCGCCGGTCCGTTTTTTGCCGCGGCGGCCCATTCCGGGGTACCGGACCAAGACCGTTTTTTGCCGCGGCGGCCCATTCCGGGGTGCCGGGGCCGGTCCGTTTTTTGCCGCGGCGGCCCATTCCGGGGTGCCGGCTCCGGTCCGTTTTTTGCCGCGGCGGCCCATTCCGGGGTGCCGGGGCTGGTCCGTTTTTTGCCGCGGCGGCCCATTCCGGGGTGCCGGGGCCGGTCCGTTTTTTGCCGCGGCGGCCCATTCCGGGGTGCCAGAGCCAGTCCGTTTTTTGCCACGGCGGCCCATTCCGGGGTGCCGGCTCCGGTCCGTTTTTTGCCGCGGCAGCCCATTCCGGGGTGCCAGAGCCAGTCCGTTTTTTGCCACGGCGGCCCATTCCGCGGTGCCGGGGCCGATCCGTTTTTTGCCGCGGCGGCCCATTCCGGGTTGCCGGACCCGGTCCGTTTTTTGCCGCGGCGGCCCATTCCGGGGTGCCGGCGCCGGTCCGTTTTTTGCCGCGGCGGCCCATTCCGGGGTGCCGGCGCCGGTCCGTTTTTTGCCGCGGCGGCCCATTCCGGGGTGCCGGCGCCGGTCCGTTTTTTGCCGCGGCGGCCCATTCCGGGGTGCCGGGGCCGGTCCGTTTTTTGCTGCGGCGGCCCATTCCGGGGTGCCGGGGCCGGTCCGTTTTTTGTCGCGGTGGCCCATTCCGGGGTGCCGGACCCGGTCCGTTTTTTGCCGCGGCGGCCCATTCCGGGGTGCCGGCGCCGGTCCGTTTTTTGCCGCGGCGGCCCATTCCGGGGTGCCAGGGCCGGTCCGTTTTTTGCCGCGGCGACCCATTCCAGGGTGCCAGGGCCGGTCCGTTTTTTGCCGCGGCGGCCCATTCCGGGGTGCCGGAGCTGGTCCGTTTTTTGCCGCGGCGGCCCATTCCGGGGTGCCGGCGCCGGTCCGTTTTTTGCCGCGGCGGCCCATTCCGGGGTGCCGGGGCCGGTCCGTTTTTTGCCGCGGCGGCCCATTCCGGGGTGCCGGACCCGGTCCGTTTTTTGCCGCGGCGGCCCATTCCGGGATGCCGGCTCCGGTCCGTTTTTTGCCGCGGCGGCCCATTCCGAGGTGCCGGAGCCGGTCCGTTTTTTGCCGCGGCGGCCCATTCCGGGGTACCGGACCAAGACCGTTTTTTGCCGCGGCGGCCCATTCCGGGGTGCCGGACCCGGTCCGTTTTTTGCCGCGGCGGCCCATTCCGGGGTACCGGACCAAGACCGTTTTTTGCCGCGGCGGCCCATTCCGGGGTGCCGGACCCGGTCCGTTTTTTGCCGCGGCGGACCATTCCGGGGTACCGGACCAAGACCGTTTTTTGCCGCGGCGGCCCATTCCGGGTTGCCGGGGCCGGTCCGTTTTTTGCCGCGGCGGCCCATTCCGGGGTGCCGGGGCCGGTCCGTTTTTTGCCGCGGCGGCCCATTCCGGGGTGCCGGCTCCGATCCGTTTTTTGCCGCGGCGGCCCATTCCGGGGTGCCAGAGCCGGTCCGTTTTTTGCCGCGGCGGCCCATTCCGGGGTGCCGGACCCGGTCCGTTTTTTGCCGCGGCGGCCCATTCCGGGGTACCGGACCAAGACCGTTTTTTGCCGCGGCGGCCCATTCCGGGGTGCCGGGGCCGGTCCGTTTTTGCCGCGGCGGCCCATTCCGGGGTGCCGGACCCGGTCCGTTTTTTGCCGCGGCGGCCCATTCCGGGGTGCCGGGGCCGGTCCGTTTTTTGCCGCGGCGGCCCATTCCGGGGTGCCGGGGCCGGTCCGTTTTTTGCCGCGGCGGCCCATTCCGGGGTGCCGGGGCCAGTCCGTTTTTTGCCGCGGCGGCCCATTCCGGGGTGCCGGACCCGGTCCGTTTTTTGCCGCGGCGGCCCATTCCGGGGTGCCGGCTCCGGTCCGTTTTTTGCCACGGCGGCCCATTCCGGGGTGCCGGGGCCGGTCCGTTTTTTGCCGCGGCGACCCATTCCAGGGTGCCAGGGCCGGTCCTTTTTTTGCCGCGGCGGCCCATTCCGGGGTGCCGGAGCTGGTCCGTTTTTTGCCGCGGCGGCCCATTCCGGGGTGCCGGCTCCAGTCCGTTTTTTGCCGCGGCGGCCCATTCCGGGGTGCCGGCTCCGGTCCGTTTTTTGCCGCGGCGGCCCATTCCGGGGTGCCGGACTCGGTCCGTTTTTTGCCGCGGCGGCCCATTCCGGGGTGCCGGACTCGGTCCGTTTTTTGCCTCGGCGGCCCATTCCGGGGTGCCGGGGCCGGTCCGTTTTTTGCCACGGCGGCCCATTCCGGGGTGCCGGCGCCGGTCCGTTTTTTGCCGCGGCGGCCCATTCCGGGGTGCCGGCTCCGATCCGTTTTTTGCCGCGGCGGCCCATTCCGGGGTGCCAGAGCCGGTCCGTTTTTTGCCGCGGCGGCCCATTCCGGGGTACCGGACCAAGACCGTTTTTTGCCGCGGCGGCCCATTCCGGGTTGCCGGGGCCGGTCCGTTTTTTGCCGCGGCGGCCCATTCCGGGGTGCCGGCTCCGGTCCGTTTTTTGCCGCGGCGGCCCATTCCGGGGTGCCGAAGCTGGTCCGTTTTTTGCCGCGGCGGCCCATTCCGGGGTGCCAGGGCCGGTCCGTTTTTTGCCGCAGCGGCCCATTCCGGGGTGCCGGGGCCGGTCCGTTTTTTGCCGCGGCGGCCCATTCCGGGGTGCCGGCGCCGGTCCGTTTTTTGCCGCGGCGGCCCATTCCGGGGTGCCGGCTCCGGTCTGTTTTTTGCCGCGGCGGCCCATTCCGGGGTACCGGACCAAGACCTTTTTTTGCCGCGGCGGCCCATTCCGGGGTGCCGGTCCCGGTCCGTTTTTTGCCGCGGCGGCCCATTCCGGGGTGCCGGCTCCGGTCCGTTTTTTGCCGCGGCGGCCCATTCCGGGGTGCCGGGGCCGGTCCGTTTTTTGCCGCGGCGACCCATTCCAGGGTGCCAGGGCCGGTCCTTTTTTTGCCGCGGCGGCCCATTCCGGGGTGCCGGAGCTGGTCCGTTTTTTGCCGCGGCGGCCCATTCCGGGGTGCCGGCTCCAGTCCGTTTTTTGCCGCGGCGGCCCATTCCGGGGTGCCGGCTCCGGTCCGTTTTTTGCCGCGGCGGCCCATTCCGGGGTGCCGGACTCGGTCCGTTTTTTGCCGCGGCGGCCCATTCCGGGGTGCCGGACTCGGTCCGTTTTTTGCCTCGGCGGCCCATTCCGGGGTGCCGGGGCCGGTCCGTTTTTTGCCACGGCGGCCCATTCCGGGGTGCCGGCGCCGGTCCGTTTTTTGCCGCGGCGGCCCATTCCGGGGTGCCGGCTCCGATCCGTTTTTTGCCGCGGCGGCCCATTCCGGGGTGCCAGAGCCGGTCCGTTTTTTGCCGCGGCGGCCCATTCCGGGGTACCGGACCAAGACCGTTTTTTGCCGCGGCGGCCCATTCCGGGTTGCCGGGGCCGGTCCGTTTTTTGCCGCGGCGGCCCATTCCGGGGTGCCGGCTCCGGTCCGTTTTTTGCCGCGGCGGCCCATTCCGGGGTGCCGAAGCTGGTCCGTTTTTTGCCGCGGCGGCCCATTCCGGGGTGCCAGGGCCGGTCCGTTTTTTGCCGCAGCGGCCCATTCCGGGGTGCCGGGGCCGGTCCGTTTTTTGCCGCGGCGGCCCATTCCGGGGTGCCGGCGCCGGTCCTTTTTTTGCCGCGGCGGCCCATTCCGGGGTGCCGGCTCCGGTCTGTTTTTTGCCGCGGCGGCCCATTCCGGGGTACCGGACCAAGACCTTTTTTTGCCGCGGCGGCCCATTCCGGGGTGCCGGACCCGGTCCGTTTTTTGCCGCGGCGGCCCATTCCGGGGTACCGGACCAAGACCGTTTTTTGCCGCGGCGGCCCATTCCGGGTTGCCGGCGCCGGTCCGTTTTTTTGCCGCGGTGGCCCATTCCGGGGTGCCGGGGCCGGTCCGTTTTTTGCCGCGGCGGCCCATTCCGGGGTGCCGGGGCCGGTCCGTTTTTTGCCGCGGCGGCCCATTCCGGGGTGCCGGGGCCGGTCCGTTTTTTGCCGCGGCGGCCCATTCCGGGGTGCCGGGGCCGGTCCGTTTTTTGCCGCGGCGGCCCATTCCGGGGTGCCAGAGCCGGTCCGTTTTTTGCCGCGTCGGCCCATTCCGGGGTGCCGGACCCGGTCCGTTTTTTGCCGCGGCGGCCCATTCCGGGGTGCCGGACCCGGTCCGTTTTTTGCCGCGGCGGCCCATTCCGGGGTGCCGGACCCGGTCCGTTTTTTGCCGCGGCGGCCCATTCCGGGGTGCCGGCTCCGGTCCGTTTTTTGCCGCGGCGGCCCATTCCGGGGTGCCGGCGCCGGTCCGTTTTTTGCCGCGGCGGCCCATTCCGGGGTGCCGGGGCCGGTCCGTTTTTTGCCGCGGCGGCCCATTCCGGGGTGCCGGCGCCGGTCCGTTTTTTGACGCGGCGGCCCATTCCGGGGTGCCGGACCCGGTCCGTTTTTTGCCGCGGCGGCCCATTCCGGGGTGCCGGACCCGGTCCGTTTTTTGCCGCGGCGGCCCATTCCGGGGTGCCGGACCCGGTCCGTTTTTTGCCGCGGCGACCCATTCCAGGGTGCCGGGGCCGGTCCGTTTTTTGCCGCGGCGGCCCATTCCCGGGTGCCGGACCCGGTCCGTTTTTTGCCGCGGCGGCCCATTCCGGGGTGCCAGGGCCGGTCCGTTTTTTGCCGCGGCGGCCCATTCCGGGGTGCCGGCTCCAGTCCGTTTTTTGCCGCGGCGGCCCATTCCGGGGTGCCGGCTCCGGTCCGTTTTTTGCCGCGGCGGCCCATTCCGGGGTGCCGGCTCCGGTCCGTTTTTTGCCGCGGCGGCCCATTCCGGGGTGCCGGCTCCGATCCGTTTTTTGCCGCGGCGGCCCATTCCGGGGTGCCAGGGCCGGTCCGTTTTTTGCCGCGGTGGCCCATTCCGGGGTGCCGGCTCCGGTCCGTTTTTTGCCACGGCGGCCCATTCCGGGGTGCCGGCTCCGGTCTGTTTTTTGCCGCGGCGGCCCATTCCGGGGTGCCGGCTCCGGTCCGTTTTTTGCCGCGGCGGCCCATTCCGGGGTGCCGGACCCGGTCCGTTTTTTGCCGCGGCGGCCCATTCCGGGGTGCCGGGGCCGGTCCGTTTTTTGCCGCGGCGGCCCATTCCGGGGTGCCGGCGCCGGTCCGTTTTTTGCCGCGGCGGCCCATTCCGGCGTGCCAGCTCCGGTCCGTTTTTTGCCGCGGCGGCCCTTTCCGGGGTGCCAGAGCCGGTCCGTTTTTTGCCGCGGCGGCCCATTCCGGGGTGCCGGCTCCGGTCCGTTTTTTGCCGCGGCGGCCCAGTCCGGGGTGCCGGACCCGGTCCGTTTTTTGCCGCGGCGGCCCATTCCGGGGTGCCGGTGCTGGTCCGTTTTTTGCCGCGGCGGCCCATTCCGGGGTGCCGGACCCGGTCCGTTTTTTGCCGCGGCGGCCCATTCCGGGGTGCCGGCGCCGGTCCGTTTTTTGCCGCGGCGGCCCATTCCGGGGTGCCGGGGCCGGTCCGTTTTTTGCCGCGGCGGCCCATTCCGGGGTGCCAGAGCCGGTCCGTTTTTTGCCGCGGCGGCCCATTCCGGGGTGCCGGAGCCGGTCCGTTTTTTGCCGCGGCGGCCCATTCCGGGGTGCCGGGGACAGTCCGTTTTTTGCCGCGGCGGCCCATTCCGGGGTGCCGGACCCGGTCCGTTTTTTGCCGCGGCGGCCCATTCCGGGGTGCCGGACCCGGTCCGTTTTTTGCCGCGGCGGCCCATTCCGGGGTGCCGGCGCCGGTCCGTTTTTTGCCGCGGTGGCCCATTCCGGGGTGCCGGACCCGGTCCGTTTTTTGCCGCGGCGGCCCATTCCGGGGTGCCGGGGCCGGTCCGTTTTTTGCCGCGGCGGCCCATTCCGGGGTGCCAGGGCCGGTCCGTTTTTTGCCGCGGCGGCCCATTCCGGGGTGCCGGCTCCGATCCGTTTTTTGCCGCGGCGGCCCATTCCGGGGTGCCGGAGCCGGTCCGTTTTTTGCCGCGGCAGCCCATTCCGGGGTACCGGACCAAGACCGTTTTTTGCCGCGGCGGCCCATTCCGGGGTGCCGGCGCCGGTCCGTTTTTTGCCGCGGCGGCCCATTCCGGGGTACCGGACCAAGACCGTTTTTTGCCGCGGCGGCCCATTCCGGGGTGCCGGGGCCGGTCCGTTTTTTGCCGCGGCGGCCCATTCCGGGGTGCCGGCTCCGGTCCGTTTTTTGCCGCGGCGGCCCATTCCGGGGTGCCGGGGCTGGTCCGTTTTTTGCCGCGGCGGCCCATTCCGGGGTGCCGGCGCCGGTCCGTTTTTTGCCGCGGCAGCCCATTCCGGGGTGCCAGAGCCAGTCCGTTTTTTGCCACGGCGGCCCATTCCGGGGTGCCGGCTCCGGTCCGTTTTTTGCCGCGGCAGCCCATTCCGGGGTGCCGGACCCGGTCCGTTTTTTGCCGCGGCGGCCCATTCCGGGGTGCCGGCGCCGGTCCGTTTTTTGCCGCGGCGGCCCATTCCGGGGTGCCGGGGCCGGTCCGTTTTTTGCCGCGGCGGCCCATTCCGGGGTGCTGGGGCCGGTCCGTTTTTTGTCGCGGTGGCCCATTCCGGGGTGCCGGCGCCGGTCCGTTTTTTGCCGCGGCGGCCCATTCCGGGGTGCCAGAGCTGGTCCGTTTTTTGCCGCGGCGGCCCATTCCGGGGTGCCGGCTCCGGTCCGTTTTTTGCCGCGGCGACCCATTCCAGGGTGCCAGGGCCGGTCCGTTTTTTGCCGCGGCGGCCCATTCCGGGGTGCCGGAGCTGGTCCGTTTTTTGCCGCGGCGGCCCATTCCGGGGTGCCGGCGCCGGTCCGTTTTTTGCCGCGGCGGCCCATTCCGGGGTGCCGGGGCCGGTCCGTTTTTTGCCGCGGCGGCCCATTCCGGGGTGCCGGACCCGGTCCGTTTTTTGCCGCGGCGGCCCATTCCGGGGTGCCGGCTCCGGTCCGTTTTTTGCCGCGGCGGCCCATTCCGAGGTGCCGGAGCCGGTCCGTTTTTTGCCGCGGCGGCCCATTCCGGGGTGCCAGAGCCGGTCCGTTTTTTGCCGCGGCGGCCCATTCCGGGGTACCGGACCAAGACCGTTTTTTGCCGCGGCGGCCCATTCCGGGGTGCCGGACCCGGTCCGTTTTTTGCCGCGGCGGCCCATTCCGGGGTACCGGACCAAGACCGTTTTTTGCCGCGGCGGCCCATTCCGGGGTGCCGGGGCCGGTCCGTTTTTTGCCGCGGCGGCCCATTCCGGGGTGCCGGCGCCGGTCCGTTTTTTGCCGCGGCGGCCCATTCCGGGGTGCCGGCGCCGGTCCGTTTTTTGCCGCGGCGGCCCATTCCGGGGTGCCGGACCCGGTCCGTTTTTTGCCGCATCGGCCCATTCCGGGGTGCCGGGGCAGGTCCGTTTTTTGCCGCGGCGGCCCATTCCGGGGTGCCGGGGCCGGTCCGTTTTTTGCCGCGGCGGCCCATTCCGGGGTGCCGGCGCCGGTCCGTTTTTTGCCGCGGCGGCCCATTCCGGGGTGCCGGACCCGGTCCGTTTTTTGCCGCGGCGGCCCATTCCGGGGTGCCGGCTCCGATCCGTTTTTTGCCGCGGCGGCCCATTCCGGGGTGCCGGGGCTGGTCCGTTTTTTGCCGCGGCGGCCCATTCCGGGGTGCCGGGGCCGGTCCGTTTTTTGCCGCGGCAGCCCATTCCGGGGTGCCAGGGCCAGTCCGTTTTTTGCCGCGGCGGCCCATTCCGGGGTGCCGGCTCCGGTCCGTTTTTTGCCGCTGCAGCCCATTCCGGGGTGCCAGGGCCAGTCTGTTTTTTGCCACGGCGGCCCATTCCGGGTTGCCGGGGCCGGTCCGTTTTTTGCCGCGGCGGCCCATTCCGGGTTGCCGGCGCCGGTCCGTTTTTTGCCGCGGCGGCCCATTCCGGGGTGCCGGACCCGGTCCGTTTTTTGCCGCGGCGGCCCATTCCGGGGTGCCAGAGCCGGTCAGTTTTTTGCCGCGGCGGCCCATTCCGGGGTGCCGGGGCCGGTCCGTTTTTTGCCGCGGCGGCCCATTCCGGGGTGCCGGGGCCGGTCCGTTTTTTGCCGCGGCGGCCCATTCCGGGGTGCCGGCGCCGGTCCGTTTTTTGCCGCGGCGGCCCATTCCGGGGTGCCGGCGCCGGTCCGTTTTTTGCCGCGGCGGCCCATTCCGGGGTGCCGGCGCCGGTCCGTTTTTTGCCACGGCGGCCCATTCCGGGGTGCCGGCGCCGGTCCGTTTTTTGCCGCGGCGACCCATTCCAGGGTGCCAGGGCCGGTCCGTTTTTTGCCGCGGCGGCCCATTCCGGGGAGCCGGAGCTGGTCCGTTTTTTGCCGCGGCGGCCCATTCCGGGGTGCCGGCGCCGGTCCGTTTTTTGCCGCGGCGGCCCATTCCGGGGTGCCGGGGCCGGTCCGTTTTTTGCCGCGGCGGCCCATTCCGGGGTGCCGGCGCCGGTCCGTTTTTTGCCGCGGCGGCCCATTCCGGGGTGCCGGGGCCGGTCCGTTTTTTGCCGCGGCGGCCCATTCCGGGGTGCCGGACCCGGTCCGTTTTTTGCCGCGGCGGCCCATTCCGGGGTGCCGGCGCCGGTCCGTTTTTTGCCGCGGCGGCCCATTCCGGGGTGCCGGGGCCGGTCCGTTTTTTGCCGCGGCGGCCCATTCCGGGGTGCCGGCTCCGATCCGTTTTTTGCCGCGGCGGCCCATTCCGAGGTGCCGGAGCCGGTCCGTTTTTTGCCGCGGCGGCCCATTCCGGGGTGCCAGAGCCGGTCCGTTTTTTGCCGCGGCGGCCCATTCCGGGGTACCGGACCAAGACCGTTTTTTGCCGCGGCGGCCCATTCCGGGGTGCCGGGGCCGGTCCGTTTTTTGCCGCGGCGGCCCATTCCGGGGTACCGGACCAAGACCGTTTTTTGCCGCGGCGGCCCATTCCGGGTTGCCGGGGCCGGTCCGTTTTTTGCCGCGGCGGCCCATTCCGGGGTGCCGGCTCCGGTCCGTTTTTTGCCGCGGCGGCCCATTCCGGGGTGCCGGCGCCGGTCCGTTTTTTGCCGCGGCGGCCCATTCCGGGGTGCCGGGGCCGGTCCGTTTTTTGCCGCGGCGGCCCATTCCGGGGTGCCGGGGCCGGTCCGTTTTTTGCCGCGGCGGCCCATTCCGGGGTGCCGGGGCCGGTCCGTTTTTTGCCGCGGCGGCCCATTCCGGGGTGCCAGAGCCGGTCCGTTTTTTGCCGCGGCGGCCCATTCCGGGGTGCCGGACCCGGTCCGTTTTTTGCCGCGGCGGCCCATTCCGGGGTGCCGGACCCGGTCCGTTTTTTGCCGCGGCGGCCCATTCCGGGGTGCCGGCTCCGGTCCGTTTTTTGCCGCGGCGGCCCATTCCGGGGTGCCAGAGCCAGTCCGTTTTTTGCCACGGCGGCCCATTCCGGGGTGCCAGAGCCGGTCCGTTTTTTGCCGCGGCAGCCCATTCCGGGGTGCCAGAGACAGTCCGTTTTTTGCCACGGCGGCCCATTCCGGGGTGCCAGAGCCGGTCCGTTTTTTGCCGCGGCAGCCCATTCCGGGGTGCCAGAGCCAGTCCGTTTTTTGCCGCGGCGGCCCATTCCGGGTTGCCGGCGCCGGTCCGTTTTTTGCCGCGGCGGCCCATTCCGGGGTGCCGGACCCGGTCCGTTTTTTGCCGCGGCGGCCCATTCCGGGGTGCCAGAGCCGGTCCGTTTTTTGCCGCGGCGGCCCATTCCGGGGTGCCGGGGCCGGTCCGTTTTTTGCCGCGGCGGCCCATTCCGGGGTGCCGGCTCCAGTCCGTTTTTTGCCGCGGCGGCCCATTCCGGGGTGCCGGGGCCGGTCCGTTTTTTGCCGCGGCGGCCCATTCCGGGGTGCCGGCTCCGGTCCGTTTTTTGCCGCGGCGACCCATTCCAGGGTGCCAGGGCCGGTCCGTTTTTTGCCGCGGCGGCCCATTCCGGGGTGCCGGGGCCGGTCCGTTTTTTGCCGCGGCGGCCCATTCCGGGGTGCCGGACCCGGTCCGTTTTTTGCCGCGGCGGCCCATTCCGGGGTGCCGGCTCCAGTCCGTTTTTTGCCGCGGCGGCCCATTCCGGGGTGCCGGCGCCGGTCCGTTTTTTGCCGCGGCGGCCCATTCCGGGGTGCCGGCTCCGATCCGTTTTTTGCCGCGGCGGCCCATTCCGGGGTGCCGGAGCCGGTCCGTTTTTTGCCGCGGCAGCCCATTCCGGGGTACCGGACCAAGACCGTTTTTTGCCGCGGCGGCCCATTCCGGGGTGCCGGCGCCGGTCCGTTTTTTGCCGCGGCGGCCCATTCCGGGGTGCCGGCTCCGGTCCGTTTTTTGCCGCGGCGGCCCATTCCGGGGTGCCGGCTCCGATCCGTTTTTTGCCGCGGCGGCCCATTCCAGGGTGCCAGGGCCGGTCCGTTTTTTGCCGCGGTGGCCCATTCCGGGGTGCCGGGGCCGGTCCGTTTTTTGCCGCGGCGGCCCATTCCGGGGTGCCGGCTCCGGTCTGTTTTTTGCCGCGGCGGCCCATTCCGGGGTGCCGGGGCCGGTCCGTTTTTTGCCGCGGCGGCCCATTCCGGGGTGCCGGGGCCGGTCCGTTTTTTGCCGCGGCGGCCCATTCCGGGGTGCCGGAGCCGGTCCGTTTTTTGCCGCGGCGGCCCATTCCGGGGTGCCGGACCCGGTCCGTTTTTTGCCGCGGCGGCCCATTCCGGGGTGCCGGGGCCGGTCCGTTTTTTGCCGCGGCGGCCCATTCCGGGGTGCCAGAGCCAGTCCGTTTTTTGCCACGGCGGCCCATTCCGGGGTGCCAGAGCCGGTCCGTTTTTTGCCGCGGCAGCCCATTCCGGGGTGCCAGAGACAGTCCGTTTTTTGCCACGGCGGCCCATTCCGGGGTGCCAGAGCCGGTCCGTTTTTTGCCGCGGCAGCCCATTCCGGGGTGCCAGAGCCAGTCCGTTTTTTGCCGCGGCGGCCCATTCCGGGTTGCCGGCGCCGGTCCGTTTTTTGCCGCGGCGGCCCATTCCGGGGTGCCGGACCCGGTCCGTTTTTTGCCGCGGCGGCCCATTCCGGGGTGCCGGGGCCGGTCCGTTTTTTGCCGCGGCGGCCCATTCCGGGGTGCCGGACCCGGTCCGTTTTTTGCCGCGGCGGCCCATTCCGGGGTGCCGGACCCGGTCCGTTTTTTGCCGCGGCGGCCCATTCCGGGGTGCCGGGGCCGGTCCGTTTTTTGCCGCGGCGGCCCATTCCGGGGTGCCAGAGCCAGTCCGTTTTTTGCCACGGCGGCCCATTCCGGGGTGCCAGAGCCGGTCCGTTTTTTGCCGCGGCAGCCCATTCCGGGGTGCCAGAGACAGTCCGTTTTTTGCCGCGGCGGCCCATTCCGGGGTGCCAGAGCCGGTCCGTTTTTTGCCGCGGCAGCCCATTCCGGGGTGCCAGAGACAGTCCGTTTTTTGCCGCGGCGGCCCATTCCGGGTTGCCGGCGCCGGTCCGTTTTTTGCCGCGGCGGCCCATTCCGGGGTGCCGGACCCGGTCCGTTTTTTGCCGCGGCGGCCCATTCCGGGGTGCCAGAGCCGGTCCGTTTTTTGCCGCGGCGGCCCATTCCGGGGTGCCGGGGCCGGTCCGTTTTTTGCCGCGGCGGCCCATTCCGGGGTGCCGGCTCCAGTCCGTTTTTTGCCGCGGCGGCCCATTCCGGGGTGCCGGGGCCGGTCCGTTTTTTGCCGCGGCGGCCCATTCCGGGGTGCCGGCTCCGGTCCGTTTTTTGCCGCGGCGACCCATTCCAGGGTGCCAGGGCCGGTCCGTTTTTTGCCGCGGCGGCCCATTCCGGGGTGCCGGGGCCGGTCCGTTTTTTGCCGCGGCGGCCCATTCCGGGGTGCCGGACCCGGTCCGTTTTTTGCCGCGGCGGCCCATTCCGGGGTGCCGGCTCCAGTCCGTTTTTTGCCGCGGCGGCCCATTCCGGGGGTGCCGGCGCCGGTCCGTTTTTTGCCGCGGCGGCCCATTCCGGGGTGCCGGCTCCGATCCGTTTTTTGCCGCGGCGGCCCATTCCGGGGTGCCGGAGCCGGTCCGTTTTTTGCCGCGGCAGCCCATTCCGGGGTACCGGACCAAGACCGTTTTTTGCCGCGGCGGCCCATTCCGGGGTGCCGGCGCCGGTCCGTTTTTTGCCGCGGCGGCCCATTCCGGGGTGCCGGCTCCGGTCCGTTTTTTGCCGCGGCGGCCCATTCCGGGGTGCCGGCTCCGATCCGTTTTTTGCCGCGGCGGCCCATTCCAGGGTGCCAGGGCCGGTCCGTTTTTTGCCGCGGTGGCCCATTCCGGGGTGCCGGGGCCGGTCCGTTTTTTGCCGCGGCGGCCCATTCCGGGGTGCCGGCTCCGGTCTGTTTTTTGCCGCGGCGGCCCATTCCGGGGTGCCGGCGCCGGTCCGTTTTTTGCCGCGGCGGCCCATTCCGGGGTGCCGGGGCCGGTCCGTTTTTTGCCGCGGCGGCCCATTCCGGGGTGCCGGAGCCGGTCCGTTTTTTGCCGCGGCGGCCCATTCCGGGGTGCCGGCGCCGGTCCGTTTTTTGCCGCGGCGGCCCATTCCGGGGTGCCAGAGCCGGTCCGTTTTTTGCCGCGGCGGCCCATTCCGGGGTGCCGGCTCCGGTCCGTTTTTTGCCGCGGCGGCCCATTCCGGGGGTACCGGCGCCGGTCCGTTTTTTGCCGCGGCGGCCCATTCCGGGGTGCCAGGGCCAGTCCGTTTTTTGCCGCGGCGGCCCATTCCGGGGTGCCGGGGCCGGTCCGTTTTTTGCCGCGGCGGCCCATTCCGGGGTGCCGGCTCCGGTCCGTTTTTTGCCGCGGCGGCCCATTCCGGGGTGCCGGCGCCGGTCCGTTTTTTGCCGCGGCGGCCCATTCCGGGGTGCCGGCTCCGGTCCGTTTTTTGCCGCGGCGGCCCATTCCGGGGTGCCGGCGCCGGTCCGTTTTTTGCCGCGGCGGCCCATTCCGGGGTGCCAGAGCCGGTCCGTTTTTTGCCACGGCGGCCCATTCCGGGGTGCCGGCTCCGGTCCGTTTTTTGCCGCGGCGACCCATTCCAGGGTGCCAGGGCCGGTCCGTTTTTTGCCGCGGCGGCCCATTCCGGGGAGCCGGAGCTGGTCCGTTTTTTGCCGCGGCGGCCCATTCCGGGGTGCCGGACCCGGTCCGTTTTTTGCCGCGGCGGCCCATTCCGGGGTGCCGGGGCCGGTCCGTTTTTTGCCGCGGCGGCCCATTCCGGGGTGCCGGACCCGGTCCGTTTTTTGCCGCGGCGGCCCATTCCGGGGTGCCGGGGCCGGTCCGTTTTTTGCCGCGGCGGCCCATTCCGGGGTGCCGGACCCGGTCCGTTTTTTGCCGCGGCGGCCCATTCCGGGGTGCCGGCGCCGGTCCGTTTTTTGCCGCGGCGGCCCATTCCGGGGTGCCGGGGCCGGTCCGTTTTTTGCCGCGGCGGCCCATTCCGGGGTGCCGGCTCCGATCCGTTTTTTGCCGCGGCGGCCCATTCCGAGGTGCCGGAGCCGGTCCGTTTTTTGCCGCGGCGGCCCATTCCGGGGTGCCAGAGCCGGTCCGTTTTTTGCCGCGGCGGCCCATTCCGGGGTACCGGACCAAGACCGTTTTTTGCCGCGGCGGCCCATTCCGGGGTGCCGGGGCCGGTCCGTTTTTTGCCGCGGCGGCCCATTCCGGGGTACCGGACCAAGACCGTTTTTTGCCGCGGCGGCCCATTCCGGGTTGCCGGGGCTGGTCCGTTTTTTGCCGCGGCGGCCCATTCCGGGGTGCCGGCTCCGGTCCGTTTTTTGCCGCGGCGGCCCATTCCGGGGTGCCGGCGCCGGTCCGTTTTTTGCCGCGGCGGCCCATTCCGGGGTGCCGGGGCCGGTCCGTTTTTTGCCGCGGCGGCCCATTCCGGGGTGCCGGGGCCGGTCCGTTTTTTGCCGCGGCGGCCCATTCCGGGGTGCCGGGGCCGGTCCGTTTTTTGCCGCGGCGGCCCATTCCGGGGTGCCAGAGCCGGTCCGTTTTTTGCCGCGGCGGCCCATTCCGGGGTGCCGGACCCGGTCCGTTTTTTGCCGCGGCGGCCCATTCCGGGGTGCCGGACCCGGTCCGTTTTTTGCCGCGGCGGCCCATTCCGGGGTGCCGGGGCCGGTCCGTTTTTTGCCGCGGCGGCCCATTCCGGGGTGCCAGAGCCAGTCCGTTTTTTGCCACGGCGGCCCATTCCGGGGTGCCAGAGCCGGTCCGTTTTTTGCCGCGGCAGCCCATTCCGGGGTGCCAGAGACAGTCCGTTTTTTGCCACGGCGGCCCATTCCGGGGTGCCAGAGCCGGTCCGTTTTTTGCCGCGGCAGCCCATTCCGGGGTGCCAGAGCCAGTCCGTTTTTTGCCGCGGCGGCCCATTCCGGGTTGCCGGCGCCGGTCCGTTTTTTGCCGCGGCGGCCCATTCCGGGGTGCCGGACCCGGTCCGTTTTTTGCCGCGGCGGCCCATTCCGGGGTGCCAGAGCCGGTCCGTTTTTTGCCGCGGCGGCCCATTCCGGGGTGCCGGGGCCGGTCCGTTTTTTGCCGCGGCGGCCCATTCCGGGGTGCCGGCTCCAGTCCGTTTTTTGCCGCGGCGGCCCATTCCGGGGTGCCGGGGCCGGTCCGTTTTTTGCCGCGGCGGCCCATTCCGGGGTGCCGGCTCCGGTCCGTTTTTTGCCGCGGCGACCCATTCCAGGGTGCCAGGGCCGGTCCGTTTTTTGCCGCGGCGGCCCATTCCGGGGTGCCGGGGCCGGTCCGTTTTTTGCCGCGGCGGCCCATTCCGGGGTGCCGGACCCGGTCCGTTTTTTGCCGCGGCGGCCCATTCCGGGGTGCCGGCTCCAGTCCGTTTTTTGCCGCGGCGGCCCATTCCGGGGTGCCGGCGCCGGTCCGTTTTTTGCCGCGGCGGCCCATTCCGGGGTGCCGGACCCGGTCCGTTTTTTGCCGCGGCGGCCCATTCCGGGGTGCCGGAGCCGGTCCGTTTTTTGCCGCGGCAGCCCATTCCGGGGTACCGGACCAAGACCGTTTTTTGCCGCGGCGGCCCATTCCGGGGTGCCGGCGCCGGTCCGTTTTTTGCCGCGGCGGCCCATTCCGGGGTGCCGGCTCCGGTCCGTTTTTTGCCGCGGCGGCCCATTCCGGGGTGCCGGCTCCGATCCGTTTTTTGCCGCGGCGGCCCATTCCAGGGTGCCAGGGCCGGTCCGTTTTTTGCCGCGGCGGCCCATTCCGGGGTGCCGGGGCCGGTCCGTTTTTTGCCGCGGCGGCCCATTCCGGGGTGCCGGAGCCGGTCCGTTTTTTGCCGCGGCGGCCCATTCCGGGGTGCCGGCGCCGGTCCGTTTTTTGCCGCGGCGGCCCATTCCGGGGTGCCAGAGCCGGTCCGTTTTTTGCCGCGGCGGCCCATTCCGGGGTGCCGGCTCCGGTCCGTTTTTTGCCGCGGCGGCCCATTCCGGGGTACCGGCGCCGGTCCGTTTTTTGCCGCGGCGGCCCATTCCGGGGTGCCAGGGCCAGTCCGTTTTTTGCCGCGGCGGCCCATTCCGGGGTGCCGGGGCCGGTCCGTTTTTTGACGCGGCGGCCCATTCCGGGGTGCCGGCTCCGGTCCGTTTTTTGCCGCGGCGGCCCATTCCGGGGTGCCGGCGCCGGTCCGTTTTTTGCCACGGCGGCCCATTCCGGGGTGCCGGGGCCGGTCCGTTTTTTGCCGCGGCGGCCCATTCCAGGGTGCCGGGGCCAGTCCGTTTTTTGCCGCGGCGGCCCATTCCGGGGTGCCGGCTCCGGTCCGTTTTTTGCCGCGGCGGCCCATTCCGGGGTGCCGGGGCCGGTCCGTGTTTTGCCGCGGTGGCCCATTCCGGGGTGCCGGGGCCGGTCCGTGTTTTGCCGCGGCGGCCCATTCCGGGGTGCCAGAGCCGGTCCGTTTTTTGCCGCGGCGGCCCATTCCGGGGTGCCAGGGCCGATCCGTTTTTTGCCGCGGCGGCCCATTCCGGGGTGCCGGCGCCGGTCCGTTTTTTGCCGCGGCGGCCCATTCCGGGGTGCCGGACCAAGACCGTTTTTTGCCGCGGCGGCCCATTCCGGGGTGCCGGCTCCGATCCGTTTTTTGCCGCGGCGGCCCATTCCGGGGTGCCGGGGCCGGTCCGTTTTTTGCCGCGGCGGCCCATTCCGGGGTGCCGGAGCCGGTCCGTTTTTTGCCGCGGCGGCCCATTCCGGGGTGCCGGCGCCGGTCCGTTTTTTGCCGCGGCGGCCCATTCCGGGGTGCCGGAGCCGGTCCGTTTTTTGCCGCGGCGGCCCATTCCGGGGTGCCGGGGCCGGTCCGTTTTTTGCCGCGGCGGCCCATTCCGGGGTGCCGGCTCCGGTCCGTTTTTTGCCGCTGCGGCCCATTCCGGGGTGCCGGCGCCGGTCCGTTTTTTGCCACGGCGGCCCATTCCTGGGTGCCGGCTCCGATCCGTTTTTTGCCGCGGCGGCCCATTCCGGGCTGCCGGCTCCAGTCCGTTTTTTGCCGCGGCGGCCCATTCCGGGGTGCCGGAGCCGGTCCGTTTTTTGCCGCGGTGGCCCATTCCGGGCTGCCGGGGCCGGTCCGTTTTTTGCTGCGGCGGCCCATTCCGGCGTGCCAGCTCCGGTCCGTTTTTTGCCACGGCGGCCCATTCCGGGGTGCCGGACCCGGTCCGTTTTTTGCCGTGGCGGCCCATTCCGGGGTGCCGGGGCCGGTCCGTTTTTTGCCGCGGCGGCCCATTCCGGGGTGCCGGCTCCGGTCCGTTTTTTGCCGCGGCGGCCCATTCCGGGGTGCCGGCGCCGGTCCGTTTTTTGCCGTGGCGGCCCATTCCGGGGTGCCGGCTCCGGTCCGTTTTTTGCCGCGGCGGCCCATTCCGGGGTGCCGGCTCCGGTCCGTTTTTTGCCGCGGCGGCCCATTCCGGGGTGCCAGGGCCAGTCCGTTTTTTGCCGCGGCGGCCCATTCCGGGGTGCCGGACCCGGTCCGTTTTTTGCCGCGGCGGCCCATTCCGGGGTGCCGGGGCCGGTCCGTTTTTTGCCGCGGCGGCCCATTCCAGGGTGCCGGGGCGGGTCCGTTTTTTGCCGCGGCGGCCCATTCCGGGGTGCCGGCTCCGGTCCGTTTTTTGCCGCGGCGGCCCATTCCGGGGTGCCGGGGCCGGTCCGTGTTTTGCCGCGGCGGCCCATTCCGGGGTGCCGGGGCCGGTCCGTGTTTTGCCGCGGCGGCCCATTCCGGGGTGCCAGAGCCGGTCCGTTTTTTGCCGCGGCGGCCCATTCCGGGGTGCCGGAGCCGGTCCGTTTTTTGCCGCGGCGGCCCATTCCGGGGTGCCGGACCCGGTCCGTTTTTTGCCGCGGCGGCCCATTCCGGGGTGCCGGCTCCGGTCCGTTTTTTGCCGCTGCGGCCCATTCCGGGGTGCCGGCGCCGGTCCGTTTTTTGCCACGGCGGCCCATTCCTGGGTGCCGGCTCCGATCCGTTTTTTGCCGCGGCGGCCCATTCCGGGCTGCCGGCTCCAGTCCGTTTTTTGCCGCGGCGGCCCATTCCGGGCTGCCGGGGCCGGTCCGTTTTTTGCTGCGGCGGCCCATTCCGGCGTGCCAGCTCCGGTCCGTTTTTTGCCACGGCGGCCCATTCCGGGGTGCCGGACCCGGTCCGTTTTTTGCCGTGGCGGCCCATTCCGGGGTGCCGGGGCCGGTCCGTTTTTTGCCGCGGCGGCCCATTCCGGGGTGCCGGCTCCGGTCCGTTTTTTGCCGCGGCGGCCCATTCCGGGGTGCCGGCTCCGGTCCGTTTTTTGCCGCGGCGGCCCATTCCGGGGTGCCGGACCAGGTCCGTTTTTTGCCGCATCGGCCCATTCCGGGGTGCCGGCGCCGGTCCGTTTTTTGCCGCGGCGGCCCATTCCGGGGTGCCGGCTCCGGTCCGTTTTTTGCCGCGGCGGCCCATTCCGGGGTGCCGGCTCCGGTCCGTTTTTTGCCGCGGCGGCCCATTCCGGGGTGCCGGCGCCGGTCCGTTTTTTGCCGCAGCGGCCCATTCCGGGGTGCCGGCTCCGGTCCGTTTTTTGCCGCGGCGGCCCATTCCGGGGTGCCGGCGCCGGTCCGTTTTTTGCCGCGGCGGCCCATTCCGGGGTGCCGGCGCCGGTCTGTTTTTTGCCGCGGCGGCCCATTCCGGGGTGCCGGGGCCGGTCCGTTTTTTGCCGCGGCGGCCCATTCCGGGGTGCCGGCGCCGGTCCGTTTTTTGCCGCGGCGGCCCATTCCGGGGTGCCGGGGCCGGTCCGTTTTTTGCCGCGGCGGCCCATTCCGGGGTGCCGGTGCCGGTCCGTTTTTTGCCGCGGCGGCCCATTCCGGGGTGCCGGCGCCGGTCCGTTTTTTGCCGCGGCGGCGCATTCCGGGGTGCCGGGGCCGGTCCGTTTTTTGCCGCGGCGGCCCATTCCGGGGTGCCGGACCCGGTCCGTTTTTTGCCGCGGCGGCCCATTCCGGGGTGCCGGCTCCGGTCCGTTTTTTGCCGCGGCGGCCCATTCCGGGGTGCCGGACCCGGTCCGTTTTTTGCCGCCGGCGGCCCATTCCGGGGTGCCGGGGCCAGTCCGTTTTTTGCCGCGGCGGCCCATTCCGGGGTGCCAGAGCCGGTCCGTTTTTTGCCGCGGCGGCCCATTCCGGGGTGCCGGCGCCGGTCCGTTTTTTGCCGCGGCGGCACATTCCGGGGTGCCAGGGCCGGTCCGTTTTTTGCCGCGGCGGCCCATTCCGGGGTGCCGGCTCCGGTCCGTTTTTTGCCACGGCGGCCCATTCCGGGGTGCCGGCGCCGGTCCGTTTTTTGCCGTGGCAGCCCATTCCGGGGTGCCGGGGCCGGTCCGTTTTTTGCCGCGGCGGCGCATTCCGGGGTGCCGGGGCCGGTCCGTTTTTTGCCGCGGCGGCCCATTCCGGGGTGCCGGACCCGGTCCGTTTTTTGCCGCGGCGGCCCATTCCGGGGTGCCGGCTCCGGTCCGTTTTTTGCCGCGGCGGCCCATTCCGGGGTGCCGGGGCCGGTCCGTTTTTTGCCGCCGGCGGCCCATTCCGGGGTGCCGGGGCCGGTCCGTTTTTTGCCGCGGCGGCCCATTCCGGGGTGCCAGAGCCGGTCCGTTTTTTGCCGCGGCGGCCCATTCCGGGGTGCCGGCGCCGGTCCGTTTTTTGCCGCGGCGGCACATTCCGGGGTGCCAGGGCCGGTCCGTTTTTTGCCGCGGCGGCCCATTCCGGGGTGCCAGGGCCGGTCCGTTTTTTGCCACGGCGGCCCATTCCGGGGTGCCGGCGCCGGTCCGTTTTTTGCCGTGGCAGCCCATTCCGGGGTGCCGGGGCCGGTCCGTTTTTTGCCACGGCGGCCCATTCCGGGGTGCCGGCTCCAGTCCGTTTTTTGCCGCGGCGGCCCATTCCGGGGTGCCGGGGCAGGTCCGTTTTTTGCCGCGGCGGCCCATTCCGGGGTGCCGGGGCCGGTCCGTTTTTTGCCGCGGCGGCCCATTCCGGGGTGCCGGGGCTGGTCCGTTTTTTGCCGCATCGGCCCATTCCGGGGTGCCGGACCAAGACCGTTTTTTGCCTCGGCGGCCCATTCCGGGGTGCCGGCTCCGGTCCGTTTTTTGCCGCATCGGCCCATTCCGGGGTGCCGGACCCGGTCCGTTTTTTGCCGCGGCGGCCCATTCCGGGGTGCCGGCGCCGGTCCGTTTTTTGCCACGGCGGCCCATTCCGGGGTGCCGGCTCCGGTCCGTTTTTTGCCGCGGCGGCCCATTCCGGGGTGCCGGGGCCGGTCCGTTTTTTGCCGCGGCGGCCCATTCCGGGGTGCCGGCGCCGGTCCGTTTTTTGCCGCGGCGGCCCATTCCGGGGTGCCAGAGCCGGTCCGTTTTTTGCCGCGGCGGCCCATTCCGGGGTGCCGGAGCCGGTCCGTTTTTTGCCGCGGCGGCCCATTCCGGGGTGCCGGGCCCGGTCCGTTTTTTGCCGCGGCGGCCCATTCCGGGGTGCCGGAGCCGGTCCGTTTTTTGCCGCGGCGGCCCATTCCGGGGTGCCAGAGCCGGTCCGTTTTTTGCCGCGGCGGCCCATTCCGGGGTGCCAGAGCCGGTCCGTTTTTTGCCGCGGCGGCCCATTCCGGGGTGCCGGACCCGGTCCGTTTTTTGCCGCGGCGGCCCATTCCGGGGTGCCGGCGCCGGTCCGTTTTTTGCCGCGGCGGCCCATTCCGGGGTGCCGGCTCCAGTCCGTTTTTTGCCGCGGCGGCCCATTCCGGGGTGCCGGCTCCGGTCCGTTTTTTGCCGCGGCGGCCCATTCCGGGGTGCCGGCTCCGGTCCGTTTTTTGCCGCGGCGGCCCATTCCGGGGTGCCGGACCCGGTCCGTTTTTTGCCGCGGCGGCCCATTCCGGGGTGCCGGGGCCGGTCCGTTTTTTTCCGCGGCGGCGCATTCCGGGGTGCCGGCGCCGGTCCGTTTTTTGCCGCGGCGGCCCATTCCGGGGTGCCGGGGCCGGTCCGTTTTTTGCCGCGGCGGCCCATTCCAGGGTGCCGGGGCCGGTCCGTTTTTTGCCGAGGCGGCCCATTCCGGGGTGCCGGGGCCGGTCCGTTTTTTGCCGCGGCGGCCCATTCCGGGGTGCCGGGGCCGGTCCTTTTTTTGCCGCGGCGGCCCTTTCCGGGGTGCCGGACCCGGTCCGTTTTTTGCCGCGGCGGCCCATTCCGGGGTGCCGGCTCCGGTCCGTTTTTTGCCACGGCGGCCCATTCCGGGGTGCCGGGGCCGGTCCGTTTTTTGCCGCGGCGGCCCATTCCGGGGTGCCGGAGCCGGTCCGTTTTTTGCCGCGGCGGCCCATTCCGGGGTGCCAGAGCCGGTCCGTTTTTTGCTGCGGCGGCCCATTCCGGGGTGCCGGACCCGGTCCGTTTTTTGCCACGGCGGCCCATTCCGGGGTGCCGGCTCCGGTCCGTTTTTTGCCGCGGCGGCCCATGCCGGGGTGCCGGAGCTGGTCCGTTTTTTGCCGCGGCGGCCCATTCCGGGGTGCCGGCTCCAGTCCGTTTTTTGCCGCGGCGGCCCATTCCGGGGTGCCGGAGCCGGTCCGTTTTTTGCCGCGGCGGCCCATTCCGGGGTGCCGGACCCGGTCCTTTTTTTGCCGCGGCGGCCCATTCCGGGGTGCCGGCGCCGGTCCGTTTTTTTGCCGCGGCGGCCCATTCCGGGGTGCCAGGGCCATTCCGTTTTTTGCCGCGGCGGCCCATTCCGGGGTGCCGGTGCCGGTCCGTTTTTTGCCTCGGCGGCCCATTCCGGGGTGCCGGCGCCGGTCCGTTTTTTGCCGCGGCGGCCCATTCCGGGGTGCCGGCTCCGGTCCGTTTTTTGCCGCGGCGGCCCATTCCGGGGTGCCGGCTCCGGTCCGTTTTTTGCCGCGGCGGACCATTCCGGGGTGCCGGGGCCGGTCCGTTTTTTGCCGCGGCGGACCATTCCGGGGTGCCGGCTCCGGTCTGTTTTTTGCCGCGGCGGCCCATTCCGGGGTGCCGGCTCCGGTCCGTTTTTTGCCACGGCGGCCCATTCCGGGGTGCCGGCTCCGGTCCGTTTTTTGCCGCGGCGGCCCATTCCGGGGTGCCGGGGACAGTCCGTTTTTTGCCGCGGCGGCCCATTCCGGGGTGCCGGACCCGGTCCGTTTTTTGCCGCGGCGGCCCATTCCGGGGTGCCGGGGCCGGTCCGTTTTTTGCCGTGGCGGCCCATTCCGGGGTGCCGGGGCCGGTCCGTTTTTTGCCGCGGCGGCCCATTCCGGGGTGCCGGCTCCGGTCCGTTTTTTGCCGCGGCGGCCCATTCCGGGGTGCCGGGGCAGGTCCGTTTTTTGCCGCGGCGGCCCATTCCGGGGTGCCGGGGCCGGTCCGTTTTTTGCCGCATCGGCCCATTCCGGGGTGCCGGCGCCGGTCCGTTTTTTGCCGCGGCGGCCCATTCCGGGGTGCCGGCTCCGGTCCGTTTTTTGCCGCGGCGGCCCATTCCGGGGTGCCGGCTCCGGTCCGTTTTTTGCCGCGGCGGCCCATTCCGGGGTGCCGGCGCCGGTCCGTTTTTTGCCGCGGCGGCCCATTCCGGGGTGCCGGGGCCGGTCCGTTTTTTGCCGCGGCGGCGCATTCCGGGGTGCCGGCGCCGGTCCGTTTTTTGCCGCGGCGGCCCATTCCGGGGTGCCGGACCCGGTCCGTTTTTTGCCGCGGCGGCCCATTCCGGGGTGCCGGCGCCGGTCCGTTTTTTGCCGCGGCGGCCCATTCCGGGGTGCCGGCTCCGGTCCGTTTTTTGCCGCGGCGGCCCATTCCGGGGTGCCGGGGCCGGTCCGTTTTTTGCTGCGGCGGCCCATTCCGGGGTGCCGGGGCCGGTCCGTTTTTTGCCGCGGCGGCCCATTCCGGGGTGCCGGGGCCGGTCCTTTTTTTGCCGCGGCGGCCCTTTCCGGGGTGCCGGACCCGGTCCGTTTTTTGCCGCGGCGGCCCATTCCGGGGTGCCGGCTCCGGTCCGTTTTTTGCCGCGGCGGCCCATTCCGGGGTGCCGGTGCCCGACCGTTTTTTGCCGCGGCGGCCCATTCCGGGGTGCCGGACCAAGACCGTTTTTTGCCGCGGCGGCCCATTCCGGGGTGCCGGAGCCGGTCCGTTTTTTGCCGCGGCGGCCCATTCCGGGGTGCCGGACCCGGTCCGTTTTTTGCCACGGCGGCCCATTCCGGGGTGCCAGAGCCGGTCCGTTTTTTGCCGCGGCGGCCCATTCCGGGGTGCCGGCTCCAGTCCGTTTTTTGCCGCGGCGGCCCATTCCGGGGTGCCGGCTCCGGTCCGTTTTTTTGCCACGGCGGCCCATTCCAGGGTGCCGGACCCGGTCCGTTTTTTGCCGCGGCGGCCCATTCCGGGGTGCCGGACCCGGTCCGTTTTTTGCCGCGGCGGCCCATTCCGGGGTGCCGGCGCCGGTCCGTTTTTTGCCGCGGCGGCCCATTCCGGGGTGCCGGGGCCGGTCCGTTTTTTGCCGCGGCGGCCCATTCCGGGGTGCCGGGGCCGGTCCTTTTTTTGCCGCGGCGGCCCTTTCCGGGGTGCCGGACCCGGTCCGTTTTTTGCCGCGGCGGCCCATTCCGGGTGCCGGCTCCGGTCCGTTTTTTGCCGCGGCGGCCCATTCCGGGGTGCCGGACCCGGTCCGTTTTTTGCCGCGGCGGCCCATTCCGGGGTGCCGGACCAAGACCGTTTTTTGCCGCGGCGGCCCATTCCGGGGTGCCGGGGCCGGTCCGTTTTTTGCCGCGGCGACCCATTCCGGGGTGCCGGCTCCGATCCGTTTTTTGCCGCGGCGGCCCATTCCGGGGTGCCGGCTCCGGTCCGTTTTTTGCCGCGGCGGCCCATTCCGGGTTGCCGGGGCCGGTCCGTTTTTTGCCGCGGCGGCCCATTCCGGGGTGCCGGCTCCGGTCCGTTTTTTGCCGCGGCGGCCCATTCCGGGGTGCCGGACCCGGTCCGTTTTTGCCGCGGCGGCCCATTCCGGGGTGCCAGGGCCAGTCCGTTTTTTGCCGCGGCGGCCCATTCCGGGGTGCCGGCTCCGGTCCGTTTTTTGCCGCGGCTGCCCATTCCGCGGTGCCGGCTCTGGTCCGTTTTTTGCCGCGGCGGCCCATTCCGGGGTGCCGGCGCCGGTCCGTTTTTTGCCGCGGCGGCCCATTCCGGGGTGCCGGCTCCGGTCCGTTTTTTGCCGCGGCGGCCCATTCCGGGGTGCCGGCTCCGGTCCGTTTTTTGCCGCGGCGGCCCATTCCGGGGTGCCGGGGCCGGTCCGTTTTTTGCCACGGCGGCCCATTCCGGGGTGCCGGCTCCGGTCCGTTTTTTGCCGCGGCGGCCCATTCCGGGGTGCCGGCTCCGGTCCGTTTTTTGCCGCGGCGGCCCATTCCGGGGTGCCGGCTCCGGTCCGTTTTTTGCCGCGGCGGCCCATTCCAGGGTGCCGGCTCCGGTCCTTTTTTGCCGCGGCGGCCCATTCCGGGGTGCCGGCTCCGGTCCGTTTTTTGCCGCGGCGGCCCATTCCGGGGTGCCGGGGCCGGTCCGTTTTTTGCCGCGGCGGCCCATTCCGGGGTGCCTGCTCCGGTTCGTTTTTTGCCGCTGCGGCCCATTCCGGGGTGCCGGACCCGGTCCGTTTTTTTGCCACGGCGGCCCATTCCTGGGTGCCGGCTCCGGTCCGTTTTTTGCCGCGGCGGCCCATTCCGGGGTGCCGGCGCCGGTCCGTTTTTTGCCACGGCGGCCCATTCCGGGGTGCCAGAGCCGGTCCGTTTTTTGCCGCGGCGGCCCATTCCGGGGTGCCAGCTCCGGTGGTTTTTTGCCACGGCGGCCCATTCCGGGGTGCCGGCTCCGGTCCGTTTTTTGCCGTGGCGGCCCATTCCGGGGTGCCGGGGCCGGTCCGTTTTTTGCCGCGGCGGCCCATTCCGGGGTGCCGGCTCCGGTCCGTTTTTTGCCGCGGCGGCCCATTCCGGGGTGCCGGGGCAGGTCCGTTTTTTGCCGCGGCGGCCCATTCCGGGGTGCCGGGGCCGGTCCGTTTTTTGCCGCGGCGGCCCATTCCGGGGTGCCGGGGCCGGTCCGTTTTTTGCCGCATCGGCCCATTCCGGGGTGCCGGCGCCGGTCCGTTTTTTGCCGCGGCGGCCCATTCCGGGGTGCCGGCGCCGGTCCGTTTTTTGCCGCGGCGGCGCATTCCGGGGTGCCGGCGCCGGTCCGTTTTTTGCCGCGGCGGCCCATTCCGGGGTGCCGGCGCCGGTCCGTTTTTTGCCGCGGCGGCCCATTCCGGGGTGCCGGACCCGGTCCGTTTTTTGCCGCGGCGGCCCATTCCGGGGTGCCGGGGCCGGTCCGTTTTTTGCCGCGGCGGCCCATTCCGGGGTGCCGGGGCCGGTCCGTTTTTTGCCGCGGCGGCCCATTCCGGGGTGCCGGGGCCGGTCCGTTTTTTGGCGCGGCGGCCCATTCCGCGGTGCCGGGGCCGGTCCGTTTTTTGCCGCGGCGGCCCATTCCGGGGTGCTGGGGCCGGTCCTTTTTTTGCCGCGGCGGCCCATTCCGGGGTGCCGGGGCCGGTCCGTTTTTTGCCGCGGCGGCCCATTCCGGGGTGCCGGACCCGGTCCGTTTTTTGCCGCGGCGGCCCATTCCGGGGTGCCGGACCAAGACCGTTTTTTGCCGCGGCGGCCCATTCCGGGGTGCCGGGGCCGGTCCGTTTTTTGCCGCGGCGGCCCATTCCGGGGTGCCGGACCCGGTCCGTTTTTTGCCGCGGCGGCCCATTCCGGGGTGCCAGAGCCGGTCCGTTTTTTGCCGCGGCGGCCCATTCCGGGGTGCCGGCTCCGGTCCGTTTTTTGCCACGGCGGCCCATTCCGGGGTGCCGGACCCGGTCCGTTTTTTGCCGCGGCGGCCCATGCCGGGGTGCCGGAGCTGGTCCGTTTTTTGCCGCGGCGGCCCATTCCGGGGTGCCGGCTCCAGTCCGTTTTTTGCCGCGGCGGCCCATTCCGGGGTGCCGGGGCCGGTCCGTTTTTTGCCGCGGCGGCCCATTCCGGGGTGCCGGCTCCGGTCCGTTTTTTGCCGCGGCGGCCCATTCCGGGGTGCCGGGGCCGGTCCGTTTTTTGCCGCGGCGGCCCTTTCCGGGGTGCCGGGGCCGGTCCGTTTTTTGCCGCGGCGGCCCATTCCGGGGTGCCGGCGCCGGTCCGTTTTTTGCCGCGGCGGCCCATTCCGGGGTGCCGGCTCCGGTCCGTTTTTTGCCGCGGCGGCCCATTCCGGGGTGCCGGACCCGGTCCGTTTTTTGCCGCGGCGGCCCATTCCGGGGTGCCGGACCCGGTCCGTTTTTTGCCGCAGCGGCCCATTCCGGGGTGCCGGCTCCGGTCCGTTTTTTGCCGCGGCGGCCCATTCCGGGGTGCCGGCGCCGGTCCGTTTTTTGCCGCGGCGGCCCATTCCGGGGTGCCGGCGCCGGTCTGTTTTTTGCCGCGGCGGCCCATTCCGGGGTGCCGGGGCCGGTCCGTTTTTTGCCGCGGCGGCCCATTCCGGGGTGCCGGGGCCGGTCCGTTTTTTGCCGCGGCGGCCCATTCCGGGGTGCCGGCGCCGGTCCGTTTTTTGCCGCGGCGGCCCATTCCGGGGTGCCGGCGCCGGTCCGTTTTTTGCCGCGGCGGCGCATTCCGGGGTGCCGGGGCCGGTCCGTTTTTTGCCGCGGCGGCCCATTCCGGGGTGCCGGACCCGGTCCGTTTTTTGCCGCGGCGGCCCTTTCCGGGGTGCCAGGGCCGGTCCGTTTTTTGCCGCGGCGGCCCATTCCGGGGTGCCGGGGCCGGTCCGTTTTTTGCCGCGGCGGCCCATTCCGGGGTGCCGGGGCCGGTCCGTTTTTTGCCGAGGCGGCCCATTCCGGGGTGCCGGGGCCGGTCCGTTTTTTGCCGCGGCGGCCCATTCCGGGGTGCCGGGGCCGGTCCTTTTTTTGCCGCGGCGGCCCTTTCCGGGGTGCCGGACCCGGTCCGTTTTTTGCCGCGGCGGCCCATTCCGGGGTGCCGGCTCCGGTCCGTTTTTTGCCACGGCGGCCCATTCCGGGGTGCCGGGGCCGGTCCGTTTTTTGCCGCGGCGGCCCATTCCGGGGTGCCGGAGCCGGTCCGTTTTTTGCCGCGGCGGCCCATTCCGGGGTGCCAGAGCCGGTCCGTTTTTTGCTGCGGCGGCCCATTCCGGGGTGCCGGACCCGGTCCGTTTTTTGCCACGGCGGCCCATTCCGGGGTGCCGGCTCCGGTCCGTTTTTTGCCGCGGCGGCCCATGCCGGGGTGCCGGAGCTGGTCCGTTTTTTGCCGCGGCGGCCCATTCCGGGGTGCCGGCTCCAGTCCGTTTTTTGCCGCGGCGGCCCATTCCGGGGTGCCGGAGCCGGTCCGTTTTTTGCCGCGGCGGCCCATTCCGGGGTGCCGGACCCGGTCCTTTTTTTGCCGCGGCGGCCCATTCCGGGGTGCCGGCGCCGGTCCGTTTTTTGCCGCGGCGGCCCATTCCGGGGTGCCAGGGCCATTCCGTTTTTTGCCGCGGCGGCCCATTCCGGGGTGCCGGTGCCGGTCCGTTTTTTGCCTCGGCGGCCCATTCCGGGGTGCCGGCGCCGGTCCGTTTTTTGCCGCGGCGGCCCATTCCGGGGTGCCGGCTCCGGTCCGTTTTTTGCCGCGGCGGCCCATTCCGGGGTGCCGGCTCCGGTCCGTTTTTTGCCGCGGCGGACCATTCCGGGGTGCCGGGGCCGGTCCGTTTTTTGCCGCGGCGGACCATTCCGGGGTGCCGGCTCCGGTCTGTTTTTTGCCGCGGCGGCCCATTCCGGGGTGCCGGCTCCGGTCCGTTTTTTGCCACGGCGGCCCATTCCGGGGTGCCGGCTCCGGTCCGTTTTTTGCCGCGGCGGCCCATTCCGGGGTGCCGGGGACAGTCCGTTTTTTGCCGCGGCGGCCCATTCCGGGGTGCCGGACCCGGTCCGTTTTTTGCCGCGGCGGCCCATTCCGGGGTGCCGGCGCCGGTCCGTTTTTTGCCGTGGCGGCCCATTCCGGGGTGCCGGGGCCGGTCCGTTTTTTGCCGCGGCGGCCCATTCCGGGGTGCTGGGGCCGGTCCTTTTTTTGCCGCGGCGGCCCATTCCGGGGTGCCGGGGCAGGTCCGTTTTTTGCCGCGGCGGCCCATTCCGGGGTGCCGGGGCCGGTCCGTTTTTTGCCGCATCGGCCCATTCCGGGGTGCCGGCGCCGGTCCGTTTTTTGCCGCGGCGGCCCATTCCGGGGTGCCGGCTCCGGTCCGTTTTTTGCCGCGGCGGCCCATTCCGGGGTGCCGGCTCCGGTCCGTTTTTTGCCGCGGCGGCCCATTCCGGGGTGCCGGCGCCGGTCCGTTTTTTGCCGCGGCGGCCCATTCCGGGGTGCCGGGGCCGGTCCGTTTTTTGCCGCGGCGGCGCATTCCGGGGTGCCGGCGCCGGTCCGTTTTTTGCCGCGGCGGCCCATTCCGGGGTGCCGGACCCGGTCCGTTTTTTGCCGCGGCGGCCCATTCCGGGGTGCCGGCGCCGGTCCGTTTTTTGCCGCGGCGGCCCATTCCGGGGTGCCGGCTCCGGTCCGTTTTTTGCCGCGGCGGCCCATTCCGGGGTGCCGGGGCCGGTCCGTTTTTTGCTGCGGCGGCCCATTCCGGGGTGCCGGGGCCGGTCCGTTTTTTGCCGCGGCGGCCCATTCCGGGGTGCCGGGGCCGGTCCTTTTTTTGCCGCGGCGGCCCTTTCCGGGGTGCCGGACCCGGTCCGTTTTTTGCCGCGGCGGCCCATTCCGGGGTGCCGGCTCCGGTCCGTTTTTTGCCGCGGCGGCCCATTCCGGGGTGCCGGTGCCCGACCGTTTTTTGCCGCGGCGGCCCATTCCGGGGTGCCGGACCAAGACCGTTTTTTGCCGCGGCGGCCCATTCCGGGGTGCCGGAGCCGGTCCGTTTTTTGCCGCGGCGGCCCATTCCGGGGTGCCGGACCCGGTCCGTTTTTTGCCACGGCGGCCCATTCCGGGGTGCCAGAGCCGGTCCGTTTTTTGCCGCGGCGGCCCATTCCGGGGTGCCGGCTCCAGTCCGTTTTTTGCCGCGGCGGCCCATTCCGGGGTGCCGGCTCCGGTCCGTTTTTTGCCACGGCGGCCCATTCCAGGGTGCCGGACCCGGTCCGTTTTTTGCCGCGGCGGCCCATTCCGGGGTGCCGGACCCGGTCCGTTTTTTGCCGCGGCGGCCCATTCCGGGGTGCCGGCGCCGGTCCGTTTTTTGCCGCGGCGGCCCATTCCGGGGTGCCGGGGCCGGTCCGTTTTTTGCCGCGGCGGCCCATTCCGGGGTGCCGGGGCCGGTCCTTTTTTTGCCGCGGCGGCCCTTTCCGGGGTGCCGGACCCGGTCCGTTTTTTGCCGCGGCGGCCCATTCCGGGGTGCCGGACCCGGTCCGTTTTTTGCCGCGGCGGCCCATTCCGGGGTGCCGGACCCGGTCCGTTTTTTGCCGCGGCGGCCCATTCCGGGGTGCCGGACCAAGACCGTTTTTTGCCGCGGCGGCCCATTCCGGGGTGCCGGGGCCGGTCCGTTTTTTGCCGCGGCGACCCATTCCGGGGTGCCGGCTCCGATCCGTTTTTTGCCGCGGCGGCCCATTCCGGGGTGCCGGCTCCGGTCCGTTTTTTGCCGCGGCGGCCCATTCCGGGTTGCCGGGGCCGGTCCGTTTTTTGCCGCGGCGGCCCATTCCGGGGTGCCGGCTCCGGTCCGTTTTTTGCCGCGGCGGCCCATTCCGGGGTGCCGGCGCCGGTCCGTTTTTTGCCGCGGCGGCCCATTCCGGGGTGCCAGGGCCAGTCCGTTTTTTGCCGCGGCGGCCCATTCCGGGGTGCCGGCTCCGGTCCGTTTTTTGCCGCGGCTGCCCATTCCGCGGTGCCGGCTCTGGTCCGTTTTTTGCCGCGGCGGCCCATTCCGGGGTGCCGGCGCCGGTCCGTTTTTTGCCGCGGCGGCCCATTCCGGGGTGCCGGCTCCGGTCCGTTTTTTGCCGCGGCGGCCCATTCCGGGGTGCCGGCTCCGGTCCGTTTTTTGCCGCGGCGGCCCATTCCGGGGTGCCGGGGCCGGTCCGTTTTTTGCCACGGCGGCCCATTCCGGGGTGCCGGCTCCGGTCCGTTTTTTGCCGCGGTGGCCCATTCCGGGGTGCCGGCTCCGGTCCGTTTTTTGCCGCGGCGGCCCATTCCGGGGTGCCGGCTCCGGTCCGTTTTTTGCCGCGGCGGCCCATTCCAGGGTGCCGGCTCCGGTCCGTTTTTTGCCGCGGCGGCCCATTCCGGGGTGCCGGCTCCGGTCCGTTTTTTGCCGCGGCGGCCCATTCCGGGGTGCCTGCTCCGGTTCGTTTTTTGCCGCTGCGGCCCATTCCGGGGTGCCGGACCCGGTCCGTTTTTTGCCACGGCGGCCCATTCCTGGGTGCCGGCTCCGGTCCGTTTTTTGCCGCGGCGGCCCATTCCGGGGTGCCGGCGCCGGTCCGTTTTTTGCCACGGCGGCCCATTCCGGGGTGCCAGAGCCGGTCCGTTTTTTGCCGCGGCGGCCCATTCCGGGGTGCCAGCTCCGGTGGTTTTTTGCCACGGCGGCCCATTCCGGGGTGCCGGCTCCGGTCCGTTTTTTGCCGTGGCGGCCCATTCCGGGGTGCCGGGGCCGGTCCGTTTTTTGCCGCGGCGGCCCATTCCGGGGTGCCGGCTCCGGTCCGTTTTTTGCCGCGGCGGCCCATTCCGGGGTGCCGGGGCAGGTCCGTTTTTTGCCGCGGCGGCCCATTCCGGGGTGCCGGGGCCGGTCCGTTTTTTGCCGCGGCGGCCCATTCCGGGGTGCCGGGGCCGGTCCGTTTTTTGCCGCATCGGCCCATTCCGGGGTGCCGGCGCCGGTCCGTTTTTTGCCGCGGCGGCCCATTCCGGGGTGCCGGCGCCGGTCCGTTTTTTGCCGCGGCGGCGCATTCCGGGGTGCCGGCGCCGGTCCGTTTTTTGCCGCGGCGGCCCATTCCGGGGTGCCGGCGCCGGTCCGTTTTTTGCCGCGGCGGCCCATTCCGGGGTGCCGGACCCGGTCCGTTTTTTGCCGCGGCGGCCCATTCCGGGGTGCCGGGGCCGGTCCGTTTTTTGCCGCGGCGGCCCATTCCGGGGTGCCGGGGCCGGTCCGTTTTTTGCCGCGGCGGCCCATTCCGGGGTGCCGGGGCCGGTCCGTTTTTTGGCGCGGCGGCCCATTCCGCGGTGCCGGGGCCGGTCCGTTTTTTGCCGCGGCGGCCCATTCCGGGGTGCTGGGGCCGGTCCTTTTTTTGCCGCGGTGGCCCATTCCGGGGTGCCGGGGCCGGTCCGTTTTTTGCCGCGGCGGCCCATTCCGGGGTGCCGGACCCGGTCCGTTTTTTGCCGCGGCGGCCCATTCCGGGGTGCCGGACCAAGACCGTTTTTTGCCGCGGCGGCCCATTCCGGGGTGCCGGGGCCGGTCCGTTTTTTGCCGCGGCGGCCCATTCCGGGGTGCCGGACCCGGTCCGTTTTTTGCCGCGGCGGCCCATTCCGGGGTGCCAGAGCCGGTCCGTTTTTTGCCGCGGCGGCCCATTCCGGGGTGCCGGCTCCGGTCCGTTTTTTGCCACGGCGGCCCATTCCGGGGTGCCGGACCCGGTCCGTTTTTTGCCGCGGCGGCCCATGCCGGGGTGCCGGAGCTGGTCCGTTTTTTGCCGCGGCGGCCCATTCCGGGGTGCCGGCTCCAGTCCGTTTTTTGCCGCGGCGGCCCATTCCGGGGTGCCGGGGCCGGTCCGTTTTTTGCCGCGGCGGCCCATTCCGGGGTGCCGGCTCCGGTCCGTTTTTTGCCGCGGCGGCCCATTCCGGGGTGCCGGGGCCGGTCCGTTTTTTGCCGCGGCGGCCCTTTCCGGGGTGCCGGGGCCGGTCCGTTTTTTGCCGCGGCGGCCCATTCCGGGGTGCCGGCGCCGGTCCGTTTTTTGCCGCGGCGGCCCATTCCGGGGTGCCGGCTCCGGTCCGTTTTTTGCCGCGGCGGCCCATTCCGGGGTGCCGGACCCGGTCCGTTTTTTGCCGCGGCGGCCCATTCCGGGGTGCCGGACCCGGTCCGTTTTTTGCCGCAGCGGCCCATTCCGGGGTGCCGGCTCCGGTCCGTTTTTTGCCGCGGCGGCCCATTCCGGGGTGCCGGCGCCGGTCCGTTTTTTGCCGCGGCGGCCCATTCCGGGGTGCCGGCGCCGGTCTGTTTTTTGCCGCGGCGGCCCATTCCGGGGTGCCGGGGCCGGTCCGTTTTTTGCCGCGGCGGCCCATTCCGGGGTGCCGGGGCGGTCCGTTTTTTGCCGCGGCGGCCCATTCCGGGGTGCCGGCGCCGGTCCGTTTTTTGCCGCGGCGGCCCATTCCGGGGTGCCGGCGCCGGTCCGTTTTTTGCCGCGGCGGCGCATTCCGGGGTGCCGGGGCCGGTCCGTTTTTTGCCGCGGCGGCCCATTCCGGGGTGCCGGACCCGGTCCGTTTTTTGCCGCGGCGGCCCTTTCCGGGGTGCCGGGGCCGGTCCGTTTTTTGCCGCGGCGGCCCATTCCGGGGTGCCGGCGCCGGTCCGTTTTTTGCCGCGGCGGCCCATTCCGGGGTGCCGGCTCCGGTCCGTTTTTTGCCGCGGCGGCCCATTCCGGGGTGCCGGCTCCGGTCCGTTTTTTGCCGCGGCGGCCCATTCCGGGGTGCCGGACCCGGTCCGTTTTTTGCCGCAGCGGCCCATTCCGGGGTGCCGGCTCCGGTCCGTTTTTTGCCGCGGCGGCCCATTCCGGGGTGCCGGCGCCGGTCCGTTTTTTGCCGCGGCGGCCCATTCCGGGGTGCCGGCGCCGGTCTGTTTTTTGCCGCGGCGGCCCATTCCGGGGTGCCGGGGCCGGTCCGTTTTTTGCCGCGGCGGCCCATTCCGGGGTGCCGGCGCCGGTCCGTTTTTTGCCGCGGCGGCCCATTCCGGGGTGCCGGCGCCGGTCCGTTTTTTGCCGCGGCGGCGCATTCCGGGGTGCCGGGGCCGGTCCGTTTTTTTGCCGCGGCGGCCCATTCCGGGGTGCCGGACCGGTCCGTTTTTTGCCGCGGCGGCCCATTCCGGGGTGCCGGCTCCGGTCCGTTTTTTGCCGCGGCGGCCCATTCCGGGGTGCCGGACCCGGTCCGTTTTTTGCCGCCGGCGGCCCATTCCGGGGTGCCGGGGCCGGTCCGTTTTTTGCCGCGGCGGCCCATTCCGGGGTGCCAGAGCCGGTCCGTTTTTTGCCGCGGCGGCCCATTCCGGGGTGCCGGCGCCGGTCCGTTTTTTGCCGCGGCGGCCCATTCCGGGGTGCCAGGGCCGGTCCGTTTTTTGCCGCGGCGGCCCATTCCGGGGTGCCGGCTCCGGTCCGTTTTTTGCCACGGCGGCCCATTCCGGGGTGCCGGCGCCGGTCCGTTTTTGCCGTGGCAGCCCATTCCGGGGTGCCGGGGCCGGTCCGTTTTTTTGCCACGGCGGCCCATTCCGGGGTGCCGGCTCCGGTCCGTTTTTTGCCGCGGCGGCCCATTCCGGGGTGCCGGGGCAGGTCCGTTTTTTTGCCGCGGCGGCCCATTCCGGGGTGCCGGCTCCGGTCCGTTTTTTTGCCGCGGCGGCCCATTCCGGGGTGCCGGAGCCGGTCCGTTTTTTGCCGCGGCGGCCCATTCCGGGGTGCCGGACCAAGACCGTTTTTTGCCGCGGCGGCCCATTCCGGGGTGCCGGCGCCGGTCCGTTTTTTGCCGCGGCGGCCCATTCCGGGGTGCCGGACCCGGTCCGTTTTTTGCCGCGGCGGCCCATTCCGGGGTGCCGGGGCCGGTCCGTTTTTTTGCCGCGGCGCCCATTCCGGGGTGCCGGCTCCGGTCCGTTTTTTGCCACGGCGGCCCATTCCGGGGTGCCGGCGCCGGTCCGTTTTTTGCCGCGGCGGCCCATTCCGGGGTGCCAGGGCCGGTCCGTTTTTTGCCGCGGCGGCCCATTCCGGGGTGCCGGCTCCAGTCCGTTTTTTGCCGCGGCGGCCCATTCCGGGGTGCCGGAGCCGGTCCGTTTTTTGCCGCGGCGGCCCATTCCGCGGTGCCGGTGCGGTGCGGTCCGTTTTTTGCCGCGGCGGCCCATTCCGCGGTGCCGGCGCCGGTCCGTTTTTTTGCCGCGGCGGCCCATTCCGGGGTGCCGGCGCCGGTCCCGTTTTTTTGCCGCGGCGGCCCATTCCGGGGTGCCGGGGCCGGTCCGTTTTTTTGCCGCGGCGGCCCATTCCGGGGTGCCGGCTCCGGTCCGTTTTTTGCCGCGGCGGCCCATTCCGGGGTGCCGGGGCCGGTCCGTTTTTTGCCGCGGCGGCCCATTCCGGGGTGCCGGCTCCGGTCCGTTTTTTTGCCGCTGCGGCCCATTCCGGGGTGCCGGCGCCGGTCCGTTTTTTTGCCACGGCGGCCCATTCCGGGGTGCCGGCTCCGGTCCGTTTTTTGCCGCGGCGGCCCATTCCGGCGTGCCGGCTCCGGTCCGTTTTTTGCCGCGGCGGCCCATTCCGGGGTGCCGGCGCCGGTCCGTTTTTTGCCGCGGCGGCCCATTCCGGCGTGCCAGCTCCGGTCCGTTTTTTGCCGCGGCGGCCCATTCCGGGGTGCCGGCTCCGGTCCGTTTTTTGCCGTGGCGGCCCATTCCGGGGTGCCGGCTCCGGTCCGTTTTTTTGCCGCGGCGGCCCATTCCGGGGTGCCGGCTCCGGTCCGTTTTTTGCCGCGGCGGCCCATTCCGGGGTGCCGGGGCAGGTCCGTTTTTTGCCGCGGCGGCCCATTCCGGGGTGCCGGGGCCGGTCCGTTTTTTGCCGCGGCGGCCCATTCGGGGTGCCGGGGCTGGTCCGTTTTTTGCCGCATCGGCCCATTCCGGGGTGCCGGCGCCGGTCCGTTTTTTGCCGCGGCGGCCCATTCCGGGGTGCCGGCGCCGGTCCGTTTTTTTGCCACGGCGGCCCATTCCGGGGTGCCGGCTCCGGTCCGTTTTTTGCCGCGGCGGCCCATTCCGGGGTGCCGGCGCCGGTCCGTTTTTGCCGCGGCGGCCCATTCCGGGGTTGCCGGCGCCGGTCCGTTTTTTGCTGCGGCGGCCCATTCCGGGGTGCCGGCGCCGGTCCGTTTTTTGCCGCGGCGGCCATTCCGGGGTGCCGGCGCCGGTCAGTTTTTTGCCGCGGCGGCCCATTCCGGGGTGCCGGAGCCGGTCCGTTTTTTGCCGCGGTGGCCCATTCCGGGGTGCCGGAGCCGGTCCGTTTTTGCCGCGGCGGCCCTTTCCGGGGTGCCGGGGCCGGTCCGTTTTTTGCCGCGGCGGCCCATTCCGGGGTTGCCAGAGCCGGTCCGTTTTTTGCCGCGGCGGCCCATTCCGGGGTGCCGGACCCGGTCCGTTTTTTGCCGCGGCGGCCCATTCCGGGGTGCCGGCTCCAGTCCGTTTTTTGCCGCGGCGGCCCATTCCGGGGTGCCGGGGCCGGTCCGTTTTTTGCCACGGCGGCCCATTCCGGGGTGCCGGCTCCGGTCCGTTTTTTGCCGCGGCGGCCCATTCCGGGGTGCCGGCGCCGGTCCGTTTTTTGCCGCGGCGGCCCATTCCGGGGTGCCGGCTCCGGTCCGTTTTTTGCCGCGGCGGCGCATTCCGGGGTGCCGGCGCCGGTCCGTTTTTTGACGCGGCGGCCCATTCCGGGGTGCCAGGGCCAGTCCGTTTTTTGCCGCGGCGGCCCATTCCGGGGTGCCAGAGCCGGTCCGTTTTTTGCCGCGGCGGCCCATTCCGGGGTGCCGGAGCCGGTCCGTTTTTTGCCGCGGCGGCCCATTCCGGGGTGCCGGCTCCAGTCCGTTTTTTGCCGCGGCGGCCCATTCCGGGGTGCCGGGGCCGGTCCGTTTTTTGCCGCGGCGGCCCATTCCGGGGTGCCGGACCCGGTCCGTTTTTTGCCGCGGCGGCCCATTCCGGGGTGCCGGACCAAGACCGTTTTTTGCCGCGGCGGCCCATTCCGGGGTGCCGGGGCCGGTCCGTTTTTTGCCGCGGCGGCCCATTCCGGGGTGCCGGGGCCGGTCCGTTTTTTGCCGCGGCGGCCCATTCCGGGGTGCCGGGGCCGGTCCGTTTTTTGCCACGGCGGCCCATTCCGGGGTGCCGGCGCCGGTCCGTTTTTTGCCGCGGCGGCCCATGCCGGGGTGCCGGAGCTGGTCCGTTTTTTGCCGCGGCGGCCCATTCCGGGGTGCCGGCTCCAGTCCGTTTTTTGCCGCGGCGGCCCATTCCGCGGTGCCGGACCCGGTCCGTTTTTTTGCCGCGGCGGCCCATTCCGGGGTGCCGGACCCGGTCCGTTTTTTGCCGCGGCGGCCCATTCCGGGGTGCCGGCGCCGGTCCGTTTTTTGCCGCTGTGGCCCATTCCGGGGTGCCGGGGCCGGTCCGTTTTTTGCCGCGGCGGCCCATTCCGGGGTGCCAGCTCCGGTCCGTTTTTTGCCGCGGCGGCCCATTCCGGGGTGCCGGCTCCGGTCCGTTTTTTGCCGCGGCGGCCCATTCCGGGGTGCCGGACCCGGTCCGTTTTTTGCCGCGGCGGCCCATTCCGGGGTGCTGGCTCCAGTCCGTTTTTTGCCGCGGCGGCCCATTCCGGGGTGCCGGGGCCGGTCCGTTTTTTGCCGCGGCGGCCCATTCCGGGGTGCCGGCGCCGGTCCGTTTTTTGCCGCGGTGGCCCATTCCGGGGTGCCGGCTCCGGTCCGTTTTTTGCCGCGGCGGCCCATTCCAGGGTGCCAGGGCCGGTCCGTTTTTTGCCGCGGCGGCCCATTCCGGGGTGCCGGACCCGGTCCGTTTTTTGCCGCGGCGGCCCATTCCGGGGTGCCGGACCCGGTCCGTTTTTTGCCGCGGCGGCCCATGCCGGCGTGCCGGAGCTGGTCCGTTTTTTGCCGCGGCGGCCCATTCCGTGGTGCCGGCTCCAGTCCGTTTTTTGCCGCGGCGGCCCATTTCGGGGTGCCGGAGCCGGTCCGTTTTTTGCCGCGGCGGCCCATTCCGGGGTGCCGGAGCCGGTCCGTTTTTTGCCGCGGCGGCCCATTCCGGGGTGCCGGCTCCGGTCCGTTTTTTGCCGCGGCGGCCCATTCCGGGGTGCCGGCGCCGGTCCGTTTTTTGCCGCGGCGGCCCATTCCGGGGTGCCGGCTCCGGTCCGTTTTTTGCCGCGGTGGCCCATTCCGGGGGTGCCGGCGCCGGTCCGTTTTTTTGCCGCAGCGGCCCATTCCGGGGTGCCGGAGCCGGTCCGTTTTTTGCCGTGGCGGCCCATTCCGGGGTGCCGGCGCCGGTCCGTTTTTTGCCGCGGCGGCCCATTCCGGGGTGCCGGTGCCGGTCCGTTTTTTGCCGCGGCGGCCCATTCCGGGGTGCCGGCGCCGGTCCGTTTTTTGCCGCGGCGGCCCATTCCGGGGTGCCGGGGCCGGTCCGTTTTTTGCCGCGGCGGCCCATTCCGGGGTGCCAGAGCCGGTCCGTTTTTTGCCGCGGCGGCCCATTCCGGGGTGCCGGACCCGGTCCGTTTTTTGCCGCGGCGGCCCATTCCGGGGTGCCGGCTCCGGTCCGTTTTTTGCCGCGGCGGCCCATTCCGGGGTGCCGGGGCCGGTCCGTTTTTTGCCGCGGCGGCCCATTCCGGGGTGCCGGCTCCGGTCCTTTTTTTGCCGCGGCGGCCCATTCCGGGGTGCCGGCGGCGGTCCGTTTTTTGCCGCGGCGGCCCATTCCGGGGTGCCGGCGCCGGTCCGTGTTTTGCCGCGGCGGCCCTTTCCGGGGTGCAGGACCAAGACCGTTTTTTGCCGCGGCGACCCGTTCCAGGGTGCCGGCGCCGGTCCGTTTTTTGCCGCGGCGGCCCATTCCGGGGTGCCGGCTCCGGTCCGTTTTTTGCCGCGGCGGCCCATTCCGGGGTGCCGGACCCGGTCCGTTTTTTGCCGCGGCGGCCCATTCCGGGGTGCCGGCTCCGGTCCGTTTTTTGCCGCGGCGGCCCATTCCGGGGTGCCGGACCCGGTCCGTTTTTTGCCGTGGCGGCCCATTCCGGGGTGCCGGCTCCGGTCCGTTTTTTGCCGCGGCGGCCCATTCCGGGGTGCCGGCTCCGGTCCGTTTTTTGCCGTGGCGGCCCATTCCGGGGTGCCGGCTCTGGTCCGTTTTTTGCCGCGGCGGCCCATTCCGGGGTGCCGGCTCCGGTCCGTTTTTTGCCGCGGCGGCCCATTCCGGGGTGCAGGGCCAGTCCGTTTTTTGCCGCGGCGGCCCATTCCGGGGTGCCAGGGCCGGTCCGTTTTTTGCCGCGGCGGCCCATTCCGGGGTGCCGGCGCCGGTCCGTTTTTTGCCGCGGCGACCCATTCCGGGGTGCCAGGGCCGGTCCGTTTTTTGCCGCGGCGGCCCATTCCGGGGGTGCCGGACCCGGTCCGTTTTTTGCCGCGGCGGCCCATTCCGGGGTGCCGGGGCCGGTCCGTTTTTTGCCGCGGCGGCCCATTCCGGGGTGCCGGGGCCGGTCCGTTTTTTGCCGCGGCGGCCCATTCCGGGGTGCCGGACCCGGTCCGTTTTTTGCCGCGGCGGCCCATTCCGGGGTGCCGGCTCCGATCCGTTTTTTGCCGCGGCGGCCCATTCCGGGGTGCCGGCTCCGGTCCGTTTTTTGCCGCGGCGGCCCATTCCGGGGTGCCGGACCCGGTCCGTTTTTTGCCGTGGCGGCCCATTCCGGGGTGCCAGAGCCGGTCCGTTTTTTGCCGCGGCGGCCCATTCCGGGGTGCCGGACCCGGTCCGTTTTTTGCCGCGGCGGCCCATTCCGGGGTGCCGGCTCCGATCCGTTTTTTGCCGCGGCGGCCCATTCCGGGGTGCCGGCTCCGGTCCGTTTTTTGCCGCGGCGGCCCATTCCGGGGTGCCGGACCCGGTCCGTTTTTTGCCGCGGCGGCCCATTCCGGGGTGCCGGCTCCGGTCCGTTTTTTGCCGCGGCGGCCCATTCCGGGGTGCCGGGGCCGGTCCGTTTTTTGCCGCGGCGGCCCATTCCGGGGTGCCGGCTCCGGTCCGTTTTTTGCCGCGGCGGCCCATTCCGGGGTGCCGGCGCCGGTCCGTGTTTTGCCGCGGCGGCCCTTTCCGGGGTGCCGGACCAAGACCGTTTTTTGCCGCGGCGACCCGTTCCAGGGTGCCGGCGCCGGTCCGTTTTTTGCCGCGGCGGCCCATTCCGGGGTGCCGGGGCCGGTCCGTTTTTTGCCGCGGCGGCCCATTCCGGGGTGCCGGCGCCGGTCCGTTTTTTGCCGCGGCGGCCCATTCCGGGGTGCCGGCTCCGATCCGTTTTTTGCCGCGGCGGCCCATTCCGGGGTGCCGGACCCGGTCCGTTTTTTGCCGCGGCGGCCCATTCCGGGGTCCGGACCCGGTCCGTTTTTTGCCGTGGCGGCCCATTCCGGGGTGCCGGCTCCGGTCCGTTTTTTGCCGCGGCGGCCCATTCCGGGGTGCCGGCGCCGGTCCGTTTTTTGCCGCGGCGGCCCATTCCGGGGTGCCAGAGCCGGTCCGTTTTTTGCCGCGGCGGCCCATTCCGGGGTGCAGGGCCAGTCCGTTTTTTGCCGCGGCGGCCCATTCCGGGGTGCCAGGGCCGGTCCGTTTTTTGCCGCGGCGGCCCATTCCGGGGTGCCGGCGCCGGTCCGTTTTTTGCCGCGGCGGCCCATTCCGGGGTGCCGGCTCCGGTCCGTTTTTTGCCGCGGTGGCCCATTCCGGGGTGCCGGGGCCAGTCCGTTTTTTGCCGCGGCGGCCCATTCCGGAGTGCCGGGGCCGGTCCGTTTTTTGCCGCGGCGGCCCATTCCGGGGTGCCGGCTCCGGTCCGTTTTTTGCCGCGGCGGCCCATTCCGGGGTGCCGGCTCCGATCCGTTTTTTGTCGCGGCGGCCCATTCCGGGGTGCCGGGGCCGGTCCGTTTTTTGCCGCGGCGGCCCATTCCGGGGTGCCGGACCCGGTCCGTTTTTTGCCGCGGCGGCCCATTCCGGGGTGCCGGCTCCGATCCGTTTTTTGCCGCGGCGGCCCATTCCGGGGTGCCGGACCCGGTCCGTTTTTTGCCGCGGCGGCCCATTCCGGGGTGCCGGCTCCGATCCGTTTTTTGCCGCGGCGGCCCATTCCGGGGTGCCGGCTCCGATCCGTTTTTTGCCGCGGCGACCCATTCCGGGGTGCCGGACCCGGTCCGTTTTTTGCCGCGGCGGCCCATTCCGGGGTGCCGGCGCCGGTCCGTTTTTTGCCGCGGCGGCCCATTCCGGGGTGCCGGCGCCGGTCCGTTTTTTGCCGCGGCGGCCCATTCCGCGGTGCAGGGCCAGTCCGTTTTTTGCCGCGGCGGCCCATTCCGGGGTGCCAGGGCCGGTCCGTTTTTTGCCGCGGCGGCCCATTCCGGGGTGCCGGCGCCGGTCCGTTTTTTGCCGCGGCGGCCCATTCCGGGGTGCCGGCTCCGGTCCGTTTTTTGCCGCGGCGGCCCATTCCGGGGTGCCGGCTCCGGTCCGTTTTTTGCCGCGGCGGCCCTTTCCGGGGTGCCGGGGCCGGTCCGTTTTTTGCCGCGGCGACCCATTCCGGGGTGCCGGCTCCGGTCCGTTTTTTGCAGCGGCGGCCCATTCCGGGGTGCCGGACCCGGTCCGTTTTTTGCAGCGGCGGCCCATTCCGGGGTGCCGGACCCGGTCCGTTTTTTGCCGCGGCGGCCCATTCCGGGGTGCCGGCTCCGATCCGTTTTTTGCCGCGGCGGCCCATTCCGGGGTGCCGGCTCCGGTCCGTTTTTTGCCGCGGCGGCCCATTCCGGGGTGCCGGACCCGGTCCGTTTTTTGCCGCGGCGGCCCATTCCGGGGTGCCGGCTCCGGTCCGTTTTTTGCCGCGGCGGCCCATTCCGGGGTGCCGGCGCCGGTCCGTTTTTTGCCGCGGCGGCCCATTCCGGGGTGCAGGGCCAGTCCGTTTTTTGCCGCGGCGGCCCATTCCGGGGTGCCAGGGCCGGTCCGTTTTTTGCCGCGGCGGCCCATTCCGGGGTGCCGGCGCCGGTCCGTTTTTTGCCGCGGCGGCCCATTCCGGGGTGCTGGCTCCGGTCCGTTTTTTGCCGCGGCGGCCCATTCCGGGGTGCCGGGGCCAGTCCGTTTTTTGCCGCGGCGGCCCTTTCCGGGGTGCCGGGGCCGGTCCGTTTTTTGCCGCGGCGACCCATTCCGGGGTGCCGGGGCCGGTCCGTTTTTTGCCGCGGCGGCCCATTCCGGGGTGCCGGCTCCGGTCCGTTTTTTGCCGCGGCGGCCCATTCCGGGGTGCCGGAGCTGGTCCGTTTTTTGGCGCGGCGGCCCATTCCGGGGTGCCGGGGCCGGTCCGTTTTTTGACGCGGCGGCCCATTCCGGGGTGCCGGCTCCGGTCCGTTCTTTGCCGCGGCGGCCCATTCCGGGGTGCCGGCGCCGGTCCGTTTTTTGCCGCGGCGGCCCATTCTGGGGTGCCGGCGCCGGTCCGTTTTTTGCCGCGGCGGCCCATTCCGGGGTGCTGGACCCGGTCCGTTTTTTGCCGCGGCGGCCCATTCCGGGGTGCCGGCTCCGATCCGTTTTTTGCCGCGGCGGCCCATTCCGGGGTGCCGGACCAAGACCGTTTTTTGCCGCGGCGGCCCATTCCGGGGTGCCAGAGCCGGTCCGTTTTTTGCCGCGGCGGCCCATTCCGGGGTGCCGGCTCCGGTCCGTTTTTTGCCGCGGCGGCCCATTCCGGGGTGCCGGCTCCGGTCCGTTTTTTGCCGCGGTGGCCCATTCCGGGGTGCCGGCTCCGGTCCGTTTTTTGCCGCGGCGGCCCATTCCGGGGTGCCGGTGCCAGTACGTTTTTTGCCGCGCCGGCCCATTCCGGGGTGCCGGAGCCGGTCCGTTTTTTGCCGCGGCGACCCATTCCGGGGTGCCGGCGCCGGTCCGTTTTTTGCCGCGGCGGCCCATTCCGGGGTGCCGGGGCCGGTCCGTTTTTTGCCGCGGCGGCCCATTCCGGGGTGCCGGACCCGGTCCGTTTTTTGCCGCGGCGGCCCATTCCGGGGTGCCGGGGCCGGTCCGTTTTTTGCCGCGGCGGCCCATTCCGGGGTGCCGGCGCCGGTCCGTTTTTTGCCGCGGCGGCCCATTCCGGGGTGCCGGCTCCGATCCGTTATTTGTCGCGGCGGCCCATTCCGGGGTGCCGGGGCCGGTCCGTTTTTTGCCGCGGCGGCCCATTCCGGGGTGCCGGACCCGGTCCGTTTTTTGCCGCGGCGGCCCATTCCGGGGTGCCGGCTCCGATCCGTTTTTTGCCGCGGCGGCCCATTCCGGGGTGCCGGCTCCCGTCGGTTTTTTGCCGCGGCGGCCCATTCCGGGGTGCCGGACCCGGTCCGTTTTTTACCGTGGCGGCCCATTCCGGGGTGCCGGAGCCGGTCCGTTTTTTGCCGCGGCGGCCCATTCCGGGGTGCCGGCTCCGGTCCGTTTTTTGCCGCGGCGGCCCATTCCTGGTTGCCGGCTCCGGTCCGTTTTTTGCCGTGGCGGCCCATTCCGGGGTGCCGGCTCCGGTCCGTTTTTTGCCGCGGCGGCCCATTCCGGGGTGCCGGCTCCGGTCCGTTTTTTGCCACGGCGGCCCATTCCGGGGTGCAGGGCCAGTCCGTTTTTTGCCGCGGCGGCCCATTCCGGGGTGCCGGGGCCGGTCCGTTTTTTGCCGCGGCGGCCCATTCCGGGGTGCCGGCGCCGGTCCGTTTTTTGCCGCGGCGGCCCATTCCGGGGTGCCGGCTCCGGTCCGTTTTTTGCCGCGGCGGCCCATTCCGGGGTGCCGGGGCCAGTCCGTTTTTTGCCGCGGCGGCCCTTTCCGGGGTGCCGGGGCCGGTCCGTTTTGTGCCGCGGCGGCCCATTCCGGGGTGCCAGGGCCGGTCCGTTTTTTGCCGCGGCGGCCCATTCCGGGGTGCCGGACCCGGTCCGTTTTTTGCCGCGGCGGCCCATTCCGGGGTGCCGGACCCGGTCCGTTTTTTGCCGCGGCGGCCCATTCCGGGGTGCCGGACCCGGTCCGTTTTTTGCCGCGGCGGCCCATTCCGGGGTGCCGGACCCGGTCCGTTTTTTGCCGCGGCGGCCCATTCCGGGGTGCCGGGGCCGGTCCGTTTTTTGCCGCGGCGGCCCATTCCGGGGTGCCGGACCCGGTCCGTTTTTTGCCGCGGCGGCCCATTCCGGGGTGCCGGCTCCGATCCGTTTTTTGCCGCGGCGGCCCATTCCGGGGTGCCGGCTCCGGTCCGTTTTTTGCCGCGGCGGCCCATTCCGGGGTGCCGGACCCGGTCCGTTTTTTGCCGTGGCGGCCCATTCCGGGGTGCCGGCTCCGGTCCGTTTTTTGCCGCGGCGGCCCATTCCGGGGTGCCAGGGCCGGTCCGTTTTTTGCCGCGGCGGCCCATTCCGGGGTGCCGGCGCCGGTCCGTTTTTTGCCGCGGCGGCCCATTCCGGGGTGCCAGGGCCGGTCCGTTTTTTGCCGCGGCGGCCCATTCCGGGGTGCCGGCGCCGGTCCGTTTTTTGCCGCGGCGGCCCATTCCGGGGTGCCGGGGCCAGTCCGTTTTTTGCCGCGGCGGCCCATTCCGGGGTGCCGGGGCCGGTCCGTTTTTTTGCCGCGGCGGCCCATTCCGGGGTGCCGGCGCCGGTCCGTGTTTTGCCGCGGCGGCCCATTCCGGGGTGCCGGACCCGGTCCGTTTTTTGCCGCGGCGGCCCATTCCGGGGTGCCGGCTCCGGTCCGTTTTTTGCCGCGGCGGCCCATTCCGGGGTGCCAGAGCCGGTCCGTTTTTTGCCGCGGCGGCCCATTCCGGGGTGCCAGCGCCGGTCCGTTTTTTGCCGCGGCGGCCCATTCCGGGGTGCCGGACCCGGTCCGTTTTTTGCCGCGGCGGCCCATTCCGGGGTGCCGGACCCGGTCCGTTTTTTGCCGCGGCGGCCCATTCCGGGGTGCCGGCTCCGGTCCGTTTTTTGCCGCGGCGGCCCATTCCGGGGTGCCGGGGCCGGTCCGTTTTTTGCCGCGGCGGCCCATTCCGGGGTGCCGGCTCCGGTCCGTTTTTTGCCGCGGCGGCCCATTCCGGGGTGCCGGCGCCGGTCCGTGTTTTGCCGCGGCGGCCCTTTCCGGGGTGCCGGACCAAGACCGTTTTTTGCCGCGGCGACCCGTTCCAGGGTGCCGGCGCCGGTCCGTTTTTTGCCGCGGCGGCCCATTCCGGGGTGCCGGGGCCGGTCCGTTTTTTGCCGCGGCGGCCCATTCCGGGGTGCCGGCGCCGGTCCGTTTTTTGCCGCGGCGGCCCATTCCGGGGTGCCGGACCCGGTCCGTTTTTTGCCGCGGCGGCCCATTCCGGGGTGCCGGCTCCGATCCGTTTTTTGCCGCGGCGGCCCATTCCGGGGTGCCGGCTCCGGTCCGTTTTTTGCCGCGGCGGCCCATTCCGGGGTGCCGGAGCCGGTCCGTTTTTTGCCGCGGCGGCCCATTCCGGGGTGCCGGCTCCGGCCCGTTTTTTGCCGCGGCGGCCCATTCCGGGGTGCCGGCTCCGGTCCGTTTTTTGCCGCGGCGGCCCATTCCGGGGTGCCGGCGCCGGTCCGTTTTTTGCCGCGGCGGCCCATTCCGGGGTGCAGGGCCAGTCCGTTTTTTGCCGCGGCGGCCCATTCCGGGGTGCCAGGGCCGGTCCGTTTTTTGCCGCGGCGGCCCATTCCGGGGTGCCGGCGCCGGTCCGTTTTTTGCCGCGGCGGCCCATTCCGGGGTGCCGGCTCCGGTCCGTTTTTTGCCGCGGCGGCCCATTCCGGGGTGCCGGGGCCAGTCCGTTTTTTGCCGCGGCGGCCCATTCCGGGGTGCCGGGGCCGGTCCGTTTTTTGCCGCGGCGACCCATTCCGGGGTGCCAGGGCCGGTCCGTTTTTTGCCGCGGCGGCCCATTCCGGGGTGCCGGACCCGGTCCGTTTTTTGCCGCGGCGGCCCATTCCGGGGTGCCGGACCCGGTCCGTTTTTTGCCGCGGCGGCCCATTCCGGGGTGCCGGACCAGGTCCGTTTTTTGCCGCGGCGGCCCATTCCGGGGTGCCGGCGCCGGTCCGTTTTTTGCCGCGGCGGCCCATTCCGGGGTGCCGGACCCGGTCCGTTTTTTGCCGCGGCGGCCCATTCCGGGGTGCCGGACCCGGTCCGTTTTTTGCCGCGGCGGCCCATTCCGGGGTGCCGGCTCCGATCCGTTTTTTGCCGCGGCGGCCCATTCCGGGGTGCCGGCTCCGGTCCGTTTTTTGCCGCGGCGGCCCATTCCGGGGTGCCGGGGCCGGTCCGTTTTTTGCCGCGGCGGCCCATTCCGGGGGTGCCGGGGCCGGTCCGTTTTTTGCCGCGGCGGCCCATTCCGGGGTGCCGGCTCCGGTCCGTTTTTTGCCGCGGCGGCCCATTCCGGGGTGCCGGACCCGGTCCGTTTTTTGCCGCGGCGGCCCATTCCGGGGTGCCGGCGCCGGTCCGTGTTTTGCCGCGGCGGCCCTTTCCGGGGTGCCGGACCAAGACCGTTTTTTGCCGCGGCGACCCGTTCCAGGGTGCCGGCGCCGGTCCGTTTTTTGCCGCGGCGGCCCATTCCGGGGTGCCGGGGCCGGTCCGTTTTTTGCCGCGGCGGCCCATTCCGGGGTGCCGGCGCCGGTCCGTTTTTTGCCGCGGCGGCCCATTCCGGGGTGCCGGACCCGGTCCGTTTTTTGCCGCGGCGGCCCATTCCGGGGTGCCGGCTCCGATCCGTTTTTTGCCGCGGCGGCCCATTCCGGGGTGCCGGCTCCGGTCCGTTTTTTGCCGCGGCGGCCCATTCCGGGGTGCCGGAGCCGGTCCGTTTTTTGCCGTGGCGGCCCATTCCGGGGTGCCGGAGCCGGTCCGTTTTTTGCCGCGGCGGCCCATTCCGGGGTGCCGGCTCCGGTCCGTTTTTTTGCCGCGGCGGCCCATTCCGGGGTGCCGGCGCCGGTCCGTTTTTTGCCGCGGCGGCCCATTCCGGGGTGCAGGGCCAGTCCGTTTTTTGCCGCGGCGGCCCATTCCGGGGTGCCAGGGCCGGTCCGTTTTTTGCCGCGGCGGCCCATTCCGGGGTGCCGGCGCCGGTCCGTTTTTTGCCGCGGCGGCCCATTCCGGGGTGCCGGCTCCGGTCCGTTTTTTGCCGCGGCGGCCCATTCCGGGGTGCCGGGGCCAGTCCGTTTTTTGCCGCGGCGGCCCTTTCCGGGGTGCCGGGGCCGGTCCGTTTTTTGCCGCGGCGACCCATTCCGGGGTGCCAGGGCCGGTCCGTTTTTTGCCGCGGCGGCCCATTCCGGGGTGCCGGACCCGGTCCGTTTTTTTGCCGCGGCGGCCCATTCCGGGGTGCCGGGGCCGGTCCGTTTTTTGCCGCGGCGGCCCATTCCGGGGTGCCGGCGCCGGTCCGTTTTTTGCCGCGGCGGCCCATTCCGGGGTGCCGGACCCGGTCCGTTTTTTGCCGCGGCGGCCCATTCCGGGGTGCCGGAGCCGGTCCGTTTTTTGCCGCGGCGGCCCATTCCGGGGTGCCGGCTCCGGTCCGTTTTTTGCCGCGGCGGCCCATTCCGGGGTGCCGGCTCCGATCCGTTTTTTGCCGCGGCGGCCCATTCCGGGGTGCCGGCTCCGGTCCGTTTTTTGCCGCGGCGGCCCATTCCGGGGTGCCGGCTCCGGTCCGTTTTTTGCCGCGGCGGCCCATTCCGGGGTGCCGGGGCCGGTCCGTTTTTTGCCGCGGCGGCCCATTCCGGGGTGCCGGCTCCGGTCCGTTTTTTGCCGCGGCGGCCCATTCCGGGGTGCCGGACCCGGTCCGTTTTTTGCCGCGGCGGCCCATTCCGGGGTGCCGGCTCCGGTCCGTTTTTTGCCGCGGCGGCCCATTCCGGGGTGCCGGGGCCAGTCCGTTTTTTGCCGCGGCGGCCCATTCCGGGGTGCTGGGGCCGGTCCGTTTTTTGCCGCGGCGGCCCATTCCGGGGTGCCGGCGCCGGTCCGTGTTTTGCCGCGGCGGCCCATTCCGGGGTGCCAGGGCCGGTCCGTTTTTTGCCGCGGCGGCCCATTCCGGGGTGCCGGCTCCGGTCCGTTTTTTGCCGCGGCGGCCCATTCCGGGGTGCCAGAGCCGGTCCGTTTTTTGCCGCGGCGGCCCATTCCGGGGTGCCGGCGCCGGTCCGTTTTTTGCCGCGGCGGCCCATTCCGGGGTGCCGGACCCGGTCCGTTTTTTGCCGCGGCGGCCCATTCCGGGGTGCCAGAGCCGGTCCGTTTTTTGCCGCGGCGGCCCATTCCGGGGTGCCGGACCCGGTCCGTTTTTTGCCGCGGCGGCCCATTCCGGGTGCCGGCTCCGGTCCGTTTTTTGCCGCGGCGGCCCATTCCGGGGTGCCGGGGCCGGTCCGTTTTTTGCCGCGGCGGCCCATTCCGGGGTGCCGGGGCCAGTCCGTTTTTTGCCGCGGCGGCCCATTCCGGGGTGCCGGCTCCGGTCCGTTTTTTGCCGCGGCGGCCCATTCCGGGGTGCCGGCGCCGGTCCGTGTTTTGCCGCGGCGGCCCTTTCCGGGGTGCCGGACCAAGACCGTTTTTTGCCGCGGCGACCCGTTCCAGGGTGCCGGCGCCGGTCCGTTTTTTGCCGCGGCGGCCCATTCCGGGGTGCCGGGGCCGGTCCGTTTTTTGCCGCGGCGGCCCATTCCGGGGTGCCGGCGCCGGTCCGTTTTTTGCCGCGGCGGCCCATTCCGGGGTGCCGGCTCCGATCCGTTTTTTGTCGCGGCGGCCCATTCCGGGGTGCCGGGGCCGGTCCGTTTTTTGCCGCGGCGGCCCATTCCGGGGTGCCGGACCCGGTCCGTTTTTTGCCGCGGCGGCCCATTCCGGGGTGCCGGCTCCGGTCCGTTTTTTGCCGCGGCGGCCCATTCCGGGGTGCCGGCTCCGGTCCGTTTTTTGCCGCGGCGGCCCATTCCGGGGTGCCGGCGCCGGTCTGTTTTTTGCCGCGGCGGCCCATTCCGGGGTGCCAGGGCCGGTCCGTTTTTTGCCGCGGCGGCCCATTCCGGGGTGCCGGCGCCGGTCCGTTTTTTGCCGCGGCGGCCCATTCCGGGGGTGCCGGCTCCGGTCCGTTTTTTGCCGCGGCGGCCCATTCCGGGGTGCCGGGGCCAGTCCGTTTTTTGCCGCGGCGGCCCTTTCCGGGGTGCCGGGGCCGGTCCGTTTTTTGCCGCGGCGACCCATTCCGGGGTGCCGGCTCCGGTCCGTTTTTTGCCGCGGCGGCCCATTCCGGGGTGCCGGACCCGGTCCGTTTTTTGCCGCGGCGGCCCATTCCGGGGTGCCGGAGCTGGTCCGTTTTTTGCCGCGGCGGCCCATTCCGGGGTGCCGGCTCCGATCCGTTTTTTGCCGCGGCGGCCCATTCCGGGGTGCCGGAGCTGGTCCGTTTTTTGCCGCGGCGGCCCATTCCGGGGTGCCGGCTCCGGTCCGTTTTTTGCCGCGGCGGCCCATTCCGGGGTGCCGGCTCCGGTCCGTTTTTTGCCGCGGCGGCCCATTCCGGGGTGCCGGCGCCGGTCCGTTTTTTGCCGCGGCGGCCCATTCCGGGGTGCCGGCGCCGGTCCGTTTTTTGCCGCGGCGGCCCATTCCGGGGTGCCGGGGCCAGTCCGTTTTTTGCCGCGGCGGCCCATTCCGGGGTGCCGGCTCCGATCCGTTTTTTGCCGCGGCGGCCCATTCCGGGGTGCCGGACCAAGACCGTTTTTTGCCGCGGCGGCCCATTCTGGGGTGCCGGCGCCGGTCCGTTTTTTGCCGCGGCGGCCCATTCCGGGGTGCCGGACCCGGTCCGTTTTTTGCCGCGGCGGCCCATTCCGGGGTGCCGCTCCAGTCCGTTTTTTGCCGCGGCGGCCCTTTCCGGGGTGCCGGAGCCGGTCCGTTTTTTGCCGCGGCGGCCCATTCCGGGGTGCCGGACCCGGTCCGTTTTTTGCCGCGGCGGCCCATTCCGGGGTGCCGGCTCCGATCCGTTTTTTGCCGCGGCGGCCCATTCCGGGGTGCCGGCTCCGGTCCGTTTTTTGCCGCGGCGGCCCATTCCGGGGTGCCGGGGCCGGTCCGTTTTTTGCCGCGGCGGCCCATTCCGGGGTGCCGGCTCCGGTCCGTTTTTTGCCGCGGCGGCCCATTCCGGGGTGCCGGACCCGGTCCGTTTTTTGCCGCGGCGGCCCATTCCGGGGTGCCGGCTCCGGTCCGTTTTTTGCCGCGGCGGCCCATTCCGGGGTGCCGGGGCCAGTCCGTTTTTTGCCGCGGCGGCCCATTCCGGGGTGCTGGGGCCGGTCCGTTTTTTGCCGCGGCGGCCCATTCCGGGGTGCCGGCGCCGGTCCGTGTTTTGCCGCGGCGGCCCATTCCGGGGTGCCAGGGCCGGTCCGTTTTTTGCCGCGGCGGCCCATTCCGGGGTGCCGGCTCCGGTCCGTTTTTTGCCGCGGCGGCCCATTCCGGGGTGCCAGAGCCGGTCCGTTTTTTGCCGCGGCGGCCCATTCCGGGGTGCCGGCGCCGGTCCGTTTTTTGCCGCGGCGGCCCATTCCGGGGTGCCGGGGCCGGTCCGTTTTTTGCCGCGGCGGCCCATTCCGGGGTGCCAGAGCCGGTCCGTTTTTTGCCGCGGCGGCCCATTCCGGGGTGCCGGACCCGGTCCGTTTTTTGCCGCGGCGGCCCATTCCGGGTGCCGGCTCCGGTCCGTTTTTTGCCGCGGCGGCCCATTCCGGGGTGCCGGGGCCGGTCCGTTTTTTGCCGCGGCGGCCCATTCCGGGGTGCCGGGGCCAGTCCGTTTTTTGCCGCGGCGGCCCATTCCGGGGTGCCGGCTCCGGTCCGTTTTTTGCCGCGGCGGCCCATTCCGGGGTGCCGGCGCCGGTCCGTGTTTTGCCGCGGCGGCCCTTTCCGGGGTGCCGGACCAAGACCGTTTTTTGCCGCGGCGACCCGTTCCAGGGTGCCGGCGCCGGTCCGTTTTTTGCCGCGGCGGCCCATTCCGGGGTGCCGGGGCCGGTCCGTTTTTTGCCGCGGCGGCCCATTCCGGGGTGCCGGCGCCGGTCCGTTTTTTGCCGCGGCGGCCCATTCCGGGGTGCCGGCTCCGATCCGATTTTTGTCGCGGCGGCCCATTCCGGGGTGCCGGGGCCGGTCCGTTTTTTGCCGCGGCGGCCCATTCCGGGGTGCCGGACCCGGTCCGTTTTTTGCCGCGGCGGCCCATTCCGGGGTGCCGGCTCCGATCCGTTTTTTGCCGCGGCGGCCCATTCCGGGGTGCCGGCTCCGGTCCGTTTTTTGCCGCGGCGGCCCATTCCGGGGTGCCGGACCCGGTCCGTTTTTTGCCGCGGCGGCCCATTCCGGGGTGCCGGCTCCGGTCCGTTTTTTGCCGCGGCGGCCCATTCCGGGGTGCCGGCTCCGGTCCGTTTTTTGCCGCGGCGGCCCATTCCGGGGTGCCGGCGCCGGTCCGTTTTTTGCCGCGGCGGCCCATTCCGGGGTGCCAGGGCCGGTCCGTTTTTTGCCGCGGCGGCCCATTCCGGGGTGCCGGCGCCGGTCCGTTTTTTGCCGCGGCGGCCCATTCCGGGGTGCCGGCTCCGGTCCGTTTTTTGCCGCGGCGGCCCATTCCGGGGTGCCGGGGCCAGTCCGTTTTTTGCCGCGGCGGCCCTTTCCGGGGTGCCGGGGCCGGTCCGTTTTTTGCCGCGGCGACCCATTCCGGGGTGCCGGACCCGGTCCGTTTTTTGCCGCGGCGGCCCATTCCGGGGTGCCGCTCCAGTCCGTTTTTTGCCGCGGCGGCCCTTTCCGGGGTGCCGGGGCCGGTCCGTTTTTTGCCGCGGCGACCCATTCCGGGGTGCCGGGGCCGGTCCGTTTTTTGCTGCGGCGGCCCATTCCGGGGTGCCGGCTCCGGTCCGTTTTTTGCCGCGGCGGCCCATTCCGGGGTGCCGGACCCGGTCCGTTTTTTGTCGCGGCGGCCCATTCCGGGGTGCCGGGGCCGGTCCGTTTTTTGACGCGGCGACCCATTCCGGGGTGCCGGCTCCGGTCCGTTTTTTGCCGCGGCGGCCCATTCCGGGGTGCCGGCGCCGGTCCGTTTTTTGCCGCGGCGGCCCATTCTGGGGTGCCGGCGCCGGTCCGTTTTTTGCCGCGGCGGCCCATTCCGGGGTGCCGGACCCGGTCCGTTTTTTGCCGCGGCGGCCCATTCCGGGGTGCCGGCTCCGATCCGTTTTTTGCCGCGGCGGCCCATTCCGGGGTGCCGGACCAAGACCGTTTTTTGCCGCGGCGGCCCATTCCGGGGTGCCAGAGCCGGTCCGTTTTTTGCCGCGGCGGCCCATTCCGGGGTGCCGGGGCCGGTCCGTTTTTTGCCGCGGCGGCCCATTCCGGGGTGCCGGCGCCGGTCCGTTTTTTGCCGCGGTGGCCCATTCCGGGGTGCCGGCTCCGGTCCGTTTTTTGCCGCGGCGGCCCATTCCGGGGTGCCGGCGCCGGTCCGTTTTTTGCCGCAGCGGCCCATTCCGGGGTGCCGGAGCCGGTCCGTTTTTTGCCGCGGCGGCCCATTCCGGGGTGCCGGCGCCGGTCCGTTTTTTGCCGCGGCGGCCCATTCCGGGGTGCCGGTGCCGGTCCGTTTTTTGCCGCGGCGGCCCATTCCGGGGTGCCGGACCCGGTCCGTTTTTTGCCGCGGCGGCCCATTCCGGGGTGCCGGGGCCGGTCCGTTTTTTGCCGCGGCGGCCCATTCCGGGGTGCCGGCGCCGGTCCGTTTTTTGCCGCGGCGGCCCATTCCGGGGTGCCGGCGCCGGTCCGTTTTTTGCCGCGGCGGCCCATTCCGGGGTGCCGGGGCCGGTCCGTTTTTTGCCGCGGCGGCCCATTCCGGGGTGCCGGGGCCGGTCCGTTTTTTGCCGCGGCGGCCCATTCCGGGGTGCCGGCTCCGGTCCGTTTTTTGCCGCGGCGGCCCATTCCGGGGTGCCGGCGCCGGTCCGTTTTTTGCCGCGGCGGCCCATTCCGGGGTGCCGGCGCCGGTCCGTGTTTTGCCGCGGCGGCCCTTTCCGGGGTGCCGGACCAAGACCGTTTTTTGCCGCGGTGACCCGTTCCAGGGTGCCGGCGCCGGTCCGTTTTTTGCCGCGGCGGCCCATTCCGGGGTGCCGGGGCCGGTCCGTTTTTTGCCGCGGCGGCCCATTCCGGGGTGCCGGTGCCAGTACGTTTTTTGCCGCGCCGGCCCATTCCGGGGTGCCGGACCCGGTCCGTTTTTTGCCGCGGCGGCCCATTCCGGGGTGCCGGCTCCGATCCGTTTTTTGCCGCGGCGGCCCATTCCGGGGTGCCGGCTCCGGTCCGTTTTTTGCCGTGGCGGCCCATTCCGGGGTGCCGGCTCCGGTCCGTTTTTTGCCGCGGCGGCCCATTCCGGGGTGCCGGCTCCGGTCCGTTTTTTGCCGTGGCGGCCCATTCCGGGGTGCCGGCTCCGGTCCGTTTTTTGCCGCGGCGGCCCATTCCGGGGTGCCGGCTCCGGTCCGTTTTTTGCCGCGGCGGCCCATTCCGGGGTGCCGGCGCCGGTCCGTTTTTTGCCGCGGCGGCCCATTCCAGGGTGCAGGGCCAGTCCGTTTTTTGCCGCGGCGGCCCATTCCGGGGTGCCAGGGCCGGTCCGTTTTTTGCCGCGGCGGCCCATTCCGGGGTGCCGGCTCCGGTCCGTTTTTTGCCGCGGCGGCCCATTCCGGGTGCCGGGGCCAGTCCGTTTTTTGCCGCGGCGGCCCATTCCGGGGTGCCGGGGCCGGTCCGTTTTTTGCCGCGGCGGCCCATTCCGGGGTGCCGGCGCCGGTCCGTGTTTTGCCGCGGCGGCCCATTCCGGGGTGCCAGGGCCGGTCCGTTTTTTGCCGCGGCGGCCCATTCCGGGGTGCCGGCTCCGGTCCGTTTTTTGCCGCGGCGGCCCATTCCGGGGTGCCAGAGCCGGTCCGTTTTTTGCCGCGGCGGCCCATTCCGGGGTGCCAGCGCCGGTCCGTTTTTTGCCGCGGCGGCCCATTCCGGGGTGCCGGCGCCGGTCCGTTTTTTGCCGCGGCGGCCCATTCCGGGGTGCCGGACCCGGTCCGTTTTTTGCCGCGGCGGCCCATTCCGGGGTGCCGGCTCCGGTCCGTTTTTTGCCGCGGCGGCCCATTCCGGGGTGCCGGGGCCGGTCCGTTTTTTGCCGCGGCGGCCCATTCCGGGGTGCCGGCTCCGGTCCGTTTTTTGCCGCGGCGGCCCATTCCGGGGTGCCGGCGCCGGTCCGTGTTTTGCCGCGGCGGCCCTTTCCGGGGTGCCGGACCAAGACCGTTTTTTGCCGCGGCGGCCCATTCCAGGGTGCCGGCGCCGGTCCGTTTTTTGCCGCGGCGGCCCATTCCGGGGTGCCGGGGCCGGTCCGTTTTTTGCCGCGGCGGCCCATTCCGGGGTGCCGGACCCGGTCCGTTTTTTGCCGCGGCGGGCCCTTCCGGGGTGCCGGCTCCGATCCGTTTTTTTGCCGCGGCGGCCCATTCCGGGGTGCCGGCTCCGGTCCGTTTTTTGCCGCGGCGGCCCATTCCGGGGTGCCGGAGCCGGTCCGTTTTTTGCCGTGGCGGCCCATTCCGGGGTGCCGGCTCCGGTCCGTTTTTTGCCGCGGCGGCCCATTCCGGGTGCCGGCTCCGGTCCGTTTTTTGCCGCGGCGGCCCATTCCGGGGTGCCGGCGCCGGTCCGTTTTTTGCCGCGGCGGCCCATTCCGGGGTGCAGGGTCAGTCCGTTTTTTGCCGCGGCGGCCCATTCCGGGGTGCCGGGGCCAGTCCGTTTTTTGCCGCGGCGGCCCTTTCCGGGGTGCCGGGGCCGGTCCGTTTTTTGCCGCGGCGACCCATTCCGGGGTGCCAGGGCCGGTCCGTTTTTTGCCGCGGCGGCCCATTCCGGGGTGCCGGGGCCGGTCCGTTTTTTGCCGCGGCGGCCCATTCCGGGGTGCCGGGGCCGGTCCGTTTTTTGCCGCGGCGGCCCATTCCGGGTGCCGGCGCCGGTCCGTTTTTTGCCGCGGCGGCCCATTCCGGGGTGCCGGCTCCGGTCCGTTTTTTGCCGCGGCGGCCCATTCCGGGGTGCCGGAGCCGGTCCGTTTTTTGCCGCGGCGGCCCATTCCGGGGTGCCGGCGCCGGTCCGTTTTTTGCCGCGGCGGCCCATTCTGGGGTGCCGGCGCCGGTCCGTTTTTTGCCGCGGCGGCCCATTCCGGGGTGCCGGACCCGGTCCGTTTTTTGCCGCGGCGGCCCATTCCGGGGTGCCGGCTCCGATCCGTTTTTTGCCGCGGCGGCCCATTCCGGGGTGCCGGACCAAGACCGTTTTTTGCCGCGGCGGCCCATTCCGGGGTGCCGGACCCGGTCCGTTTTTTGCCGCGGCGGCCCATTCCGGGGTGCCGGGGCCGGTCCGTTTTTTGCCGCGGCGGCCCATTCCGGGGTGCCGGCGCCGGTCCGTTTTTTGCCGCGGCGGCCCATTCCGGGGTGCCGGGGCCGGTCCGTTTTTTGCCGCGGCGGCCCATTCCGGGGTGCCGGGGCCGGTCCGTTTTTTGCCGCGGCGGCCATTCCGGGGTGCCGGCTCCGGTCCGTTTTTTGCCGCGGCGGCCCATTCCGGGGTGCCGGCGCCGGTCCGTTTTTTGCCGCGGCGGCCCATTCCGGGGTGCCGGCGCCGGTCCGTGTTTTGCCGCGGCGGCCCTTTCCGGGGTGCCGGACCAAGACCGTTTTTTGCCGCGGTGACCCGTTCCAGGGTGCCGGCGCCGGTCCGTTTTTTGCCGCGGCGGCCCATTCCGGGGTGCCGGGGCCGGTCCGTTTTTTTGCCGCGGCGGCCCATTCCGGGGTGCCGGTGCCAGTACGTTTTTTGCCGCGCCGGCCCATTCCGGGGTGCCGGACCCGGTCCGTTTTTTGCCGCGGCGGCCCATTCCGGGGTGCCGGCTCCGATCCGTTTTTTTGCCGCGGCGGCCCATTCCGGGGTGCCGGCTCCGGTCCGTTTTTTGCCGTGGCGGCCCATTCCGGGGTGCCGGCTCCGGTCCGTTTTTTGCCGCGGCGGCCCATTCCGGGGTGCCGGCTCCGGTCCGTTTTTTGCCGTGGCGGCCCATTCCGGGGTGCCGGCTCCGGTCCGTTTTTTGCCGCGGCGGCCCATTCCGGGGTGCCGGCTCCGGTCCGTTTTTTGCCGCGGCGGCCCATTCCGGGGTGCCGGCGCCGGTCCGTTTTTTGCCGCGGCGGCCCATTCCAGGGTGCAGGGCCAGTCCGTTTTTTGCCGCGGCGGCCCATTCCGGGGTGCCAGGGCCGGTCCGTTTTTTGCCGCGGCGGCCCATTCCGGGGTGCCGGCTCCGGTCCGTTTTTTGCCGCGGCGGCCCATTCCGGGGTGCCGGGGCCAGTCCGTTTTTTGCCGCGGCGGCCCATTCCGGGGTGCCGGGGCCGGTCCGTTTTTTGCCGCGGCGGCCCATTCCGGGGTGCCGGCGCCGGTCCGTGTTTTGCCGCGGCGGCCCATTCCGGGGTGCCAGGGCCGGTCCGTTTTTTGCCGCGGCGGCCCATTCCGGGGTGCCGGCTCCGGTCCGTTTTTTGCCGCGGCGGCCCATTCCGGGGTGCCAGAGCCGGTCCGTTTTTTGCCGCGGCGGCCCATTCCGGGGTGCCAGCGCCGGTCCGTTTTTTGCCGCGGCGGCCCATTCCGGGGTGCCGGACCCGGTCCGTTTTTTGCCGCGGCGGCCCATTCCGGGGTGCCGGACCCGGTCCGTTTTTGCCGCGGCGGCCCATTCCGGGGTGCCGGCTCCGGTCCGTTTTTTGCCGCGGCGGCCCATTCCGGGGTGCCGGGGCCGGTCCGTTTTTTGCCGCGGCGGCCCATTCCGGGGTGCCGGCTCCGGTCCGTTTTTTGCCGCGGCGGCCCATTCCGGGGTGCCGGCGCCGGTCCGTGTTTTGCCGCGGCGGCCCTTTCCGGGGTGCCGGACCAAGACCGTTTTTTGCCGCGGCGACCCGTTCCAGGTGCCGCGCCGGTCCGTTTTTTGCCGCGGCGGCCCATTCCGGGGTGCCGGGGCCGGTCCGTTTTTTGCCGCGGCGGCCCATTCCGGGGTGCCGGCGCCGGTCCGTTTTTTGCCGCGGCGGCCCATTCCGGGGTGCCGGACCCGGTCCGTTTTTTGCCGCGGCGGCCCATTCCGGGGTGCCGGCTCCGATCCGTTTTTTGCCGCGGCGGCCCATTCCGGGGTGCCGGCTCCGGTCCGTTTTTTGCCGCGGCGGCCCATTCCGGGGTGCCGGAGCCGGTCCGTTTTTTGCCGTGGCGGCCCATTCCGGGGTGCCGGCTCCGGTCCGTTTTTTGCCGCGGCGGCCCATTCCGGGGTGCCGGCTCCGGTCCGTTTTTTGCCGCGGCGGCCCATTCCGGGGTGCCGGCGCCGGTCCGTTTTTTGCCGCGGCGGCCCATTCCGGGGTGCAGGGTCAGTCCGTTTTTTGCCGCGGCGGCCCATTCCGGGGTGCCGGGGCCAGTCCGTTTTTTGCCGCGGCGGCCCTTTCCGGGTGCCGGGGCCGGTCCGTTTTTGCCGCGGCGACCCATTCCGGGGTGCCAGGGCCGGTCCGTTTTTTGCCGCGGCGGCCCATTCCGGGGTGCCGGACCCGGTCCGTTTTTTGCCGCGGCGGCCCATTCCGGGGTGCCCGGGCCGGTCCGTTTTTTGCCGCGGCGGCCCATTCCGGGGTGCCGGCGCCGGTCCGTTTTTTGCCGCGGCGGCCCATTCCGGGGTGCCGGCTCCGGTCCGTTTTTTGCCGCGGCGGCCCATTCCGGGGTGCCGGAGCCGGTCCGTTTTTTGCCGTGGCGGCCCATTCCGGGGTGCCGGCTCCGGTCCGTTTTTTGCCGCGGCGGCCCATTCCGGGGTGCCGGCTCCGGTCCGTTTTTTGCCGCGGCGGCCCATTCCGGGGTGCCGGCGCCGGTCCGTTTTTTGCCGCGGCGGCCCATTCCGGGGTGCAGGGTCAGTCCGTTTTTTGCCGCGGCGGCCCATTCCGGGGTGCCGGGGCCAGTCCGTTTTTTGCCGCGGCGGCCCTTTCCGGGGTGCCGGGGCCGGTCCGTTTTTTGCCGCGGCGACCCATTCCGGGGTGCCAGGGCCGGTCCGTTTTTTGCCGCGGCGGCCCATTCCGGGGTGCCGGACCCGGTCCGTTTTTTGCCGCGGCGGCCCATTCCGGGGTGCCGGGGCCGGTCCGTTTTTTGCCGCGGCGGCCCATTCCGGGGTGCCGGCGCCGGTCCGTTTTTTGCCGCGGCGGCCCATTCCGGGTGCCGGCGCCGGTCCGTTTTTTGCCGCGGCGGCCCATTCCGGGGTGCCGGAGCCGGTCCGTTTTTTGCCGCGGCGGCCCATTCCGGGGTGCCGGACCCGGTCCGTTTTTTGCCGCGGCGACCCATTCCGGGGTGCCGGCTCCGGTCCGTTTTTTGCCGCGGCGGCCCATTCCGGGGTGCCGGCTCCGGTCCGTTTTTTGCCGCGGCGGCCCATTCCGGGGTGCCGGGGCCGGTCCGTTTTTTGCCGCGGCGGCCCATTCCGGGGTGCCGGCTCCGGTCCGTTTTTTGCCGCGGCGGCCCATTCCGGGGTGCCGGACCCGGTCCGTTTTTTGCCGCGGCGGCCCATTCCAGGGTGCCGGACCCGGTCCGTTTTTTGCCGCGGCGGCCCATTCCGGGGTGCCGGAGCTGGTCCGTTTTTTGCCGCGGCGGCCCATTCCGGGGTGCCGGCTCCGGTCCGTTTTTTGCCGCGGCGGCCCATTCCGGGGTGCCGGCTCCGATCCGTTTTTTGCCGCGGCGGCCCATTCCGGGGTGCCGGCTCCGGTCCGTTTTTTGCCGCGGCGGCCCATTCCGGGGTGCCGGCTCCGGTCCGTTTTTTGCCGCGGCGGCCCATTCCGGGGTGCCGGGGCCGGTCCGTTTTTTGCCGCGGCGGCCCATTCGGGGTGCCGGACCCGGTCCGTTTTTTGCCGCGGCGGCCCATTCCGGGGTGCCGGACCCGGTCCGTTTTTTGCCGCGGCGACCCATTCCGGGGTGCCGGCGCCGGTCCGTTTTTTGCCGCGGCGGCCCATTCCGGGGTGCCGGAGCCGGTCCGTTTTTTGCCGCGGCGGCCCATTCCGGGTGCCGGAGCTGGTCCGTTTTTTGGCGCGGCGGCCCATTCCGGGGTGCCGGGCCGGTCCGTTTTTTGCCGCGGCGGCCCATTCCGGGGTGCCGGCGCCGGTCCGTTTTTTGCCGCGGCGGCCCATTCCGGGGTGCCGGCTCCGATCCGTTTTTTGTCGCGGCGGCCCATTCCGGGGTGCCGGGGCCGGTCCGTTTTTTGCCGCGGCGGCCCATTCCGGGGTGCCGGCACCGGTCCGTTTTTTGCCGCGGCGGCCCATTCCGGGGTGCCGGACCCGGTCCGTTTTTTGCCGCGGCGGCCCATTCCGGGGTGCCGGCTCGGTCCGTTTTTTGCCGCGGCGGCCCATTCCGGGGTGCCGGACCCGGTCCGTTTTTTACCGTGGCGGCCCATTCCGGGGTGCCGGAGCCGGTCCGTTTTTTGCCGCGGCGGCCCATTCCGGGGTGCCGGCTCCGGTCCGTTTTTTGCCGCGGCGGCCCATTCCGGGGTGCCGGCTCGGTCCGTTTTTTGCCGTGGCGGCCCATTCCGGGGTGCCGGCTCCGGTCCGTTTTTTGCCGCGGCGGCCCATTCCGGGGTGCCGGCTCCGGTCCGTTTTTTGCCGCGGCGGCCCATTCCGGGGTGCCGGCTCCGGTCCGTTTTTTGCGCGGCGGCCCATTCCGGGGTGCCGGCTCCGGTCCGTTTTTTGCCGCGGCGGCCCATTCCGGGGTGCCGGCGCCGGTCCGTTTTTTGCCGCGGCGGCCCATTCCAGGGTGCAGGGCCAGTCCGTTTATTTGCCGCGGCGGCCCATTCCGGGGTGCCAGGGCCGGTCCGTTTTTGCCGCGGCGGCCCATTCCGGGGTGCCGGCGCCGGTCCGTTTTTTGCCGCGGCGGCCCATTCCGGGGTGCCGGGGCCAGTCCGTTTTTTGCCGCGGCGGCCCATTCCGGGGTGCCGGGGCCGGTCCGTTTTTTGCCGCGGCGGCCCATTCCGGGGTGCCAGGGCCGGTCCGTTTTTTGCCGCGGCGGCCCATTCCGGGGTGCCGGCTCCGGTCCGTTTTTTGCCGCGGCGGCCCATTCCGGGGTGCCAGAGCCGGTCCGTTTTTTGCCACGGCGGGCCCATTCCGGGGTGCCGGACCCGGTCCGTTTTTTGCCGCGGCGGCCCATTCCGGGGTGCCGGCGCCGGTCCGTTTTTTGCCGCGGCGGCCCATTCCGGGGTGCCGGCTCCGGTCCGTTTTTTGCCGCGGCGGCCCATTCCGGGGTGCCGGCTCCGGTCCGTTTTTTGCCGCGGCGGCCCATTCCGGGGTGCCGGGGCCGGTCCGTTTTTTGCCGCGGCGGCCCATTCCGGGGTGCCGGCTCCGGTCCGTTTTTTGCCGCGGCGGCCCATTCCGGGGTGCCGGCGCCGGTCCGTGTTTTGCCGCGGCGGCCCTTTCCGGGGTGCCGGACCAAGACCGTTTTTTGCCGCGGCGACCCGTTCCAGGGTGCCGGCGCCGGTCCGTTTTTTGCCGCGGCGGCCCATTCCGGGGTGCCAGGGCCGGTACGTTTTTTGCCGCGGCGGCCCATTCCGGGGTGCCGGCGCCGGTCCGTTTTTTGCCGCGGCGACCCATTCCGGGGTGCCGGCGCCGGTCCGTTTTTTGCCGCGGCGGCCCATTCCGGGGTGCTGGGGTCGGTCCGTTTTTTGCCGCGGCGGCCCATTCCGGGGTGCCGGACCCGGTCCGTTTTTTGCCGCGGCGGCCCATTCCGGGGTGCCGGAGCAGGTCCGTTTTTTGGCGCGGCGGCCCATTCCGGGGTGCCGGACCCGGTCCGTTTTTTGCCGCGGCGGCCCATTCCGGGGTGCCGGCGCCGGTCCGTTTTTTGCCGCGGCGGCCCATTCCGGGGTGCCGGCTCCGATCCGTTTTTTGTCGCGGCGGCCCATTCCGGGGTGCCGGGGCCGGTCCGTTTTTTGCCGCGGCGGCCCATTCCGGGGTGCCGGCTCCGATCCGTTTTTTGCCGTGGCGGCCCATTCCGGGGTGCCGGACCCGGTCCGTTTTTTGCCGCGGCGGCCCATTCCGGGGTGCCGGCGCCGGTCCGTTTTTTGCCGCGGCGGCCCATTCCGGGGTGCCGGCTCCGGTCCGTTTTTTGCCGCGGCGGCCCATTCCGGGGTGCCGGCGCCGGTCCGTTTTTTGCCGCGGCGGCCCATTCCGGGGTGCCGGAGCCGGTCCGTTTTTTGCCGCGGCGGCCCATTCCGGGGTGCCAGGGCCGGTCCGTTTTTTGCCGCGGCGGCCCATTCCGGGGTGCCGGGGCCGGTCCGTTTTTTGCTGCGGCGGCCCTTTCCGTGGTGCCGGGGCGGGTCCGTTTTTTGCCGCGGCGGCCCATTCCGGGGTGCCGGCGCCGGTCCGTGTTTTGCCCCGGCGGCCCTTTCCGGGGTGCCGGACCAAGACCGTTTTTTGCCGCGGCGGCCCATTCCGGGGTGCCGGCTCCGATCCGTTTTTTGTCGCGGCGGCCCATTCCGGGGTGCCGGGGCCGGTCCGTTTTTTGCCGCGGCGGCCCATTCCGGGGTGCCGGCTCCGATCCGTTTTTTGCCGTGGCGGCCCATTCCGGGGTGCCGGACCCGGTCCGTTTTTTGCCGCGGCGGCCCATTCCGGGGTGCCGGCGCCGGTCCGTTTTTTGCCGCGGCGGCCCATTCCGGGGTGCCGGCTCCGGTCCGTTTTTTGCCGCGGCGGCCCATTCCGGGGTGCCGGCGCCGGTCCGTTTTTTGCCGCGGCGGCCCATTCCGGGGTGCAGGGCCAGTCCGTTTTTTGCCGCGGCGGCCCATTCCGGGGTGCCAGGGCCGGTCCGTTTTTTGCCGCGGCGGCCCATTCCGGGGTGCCGGGGCCGGTCCGTTTTTTGCTGCGGCGGCCCTTTCCGTGGTGCCGGGGCCGGTCCGTTTTTTGCCGCGGCGGCCCATTCCGGGGTGCCGGCGCCGGTCCGTGTTTTGCCGCGGCGGCCCTTTCCGGGGTGCCGGACCAAGACCGTTTTTTGCCGCGGCGGCCCATTCCGGGGTGCCGGCTCCGGTCCGTTTTTTGCCGCGGCGGCCCATTCCAGGGTGCCGGCGCCGGTCCGTTTTTTGCCGCGGCGGCCCATTCCGGGGTGACGGACCCGGTCCGTTTTTTGCCGCGGCGGCCCATTCCGGGGTGCCGGGGCCGGTCAGTTTTTTGCCGCGGCGGCCCATTCCGGGGTGTCGGGGCCGGTCCGTTTTTTGCCGCGGCGGCCCATTCCGGGGTGCCAGAGCCGGTCCGTTTTTTGCCGCGGCGGCCCATTCCGGGGTGCCGGACCCGGTCCGATTTTTGCCGCGGCGGCCCATTCCGGGGTGCCGGCTCCGGTCCGTTTTTTGCCGCGGCGGCCCATTCCGGGGTGCCGGACCCGGTCCGTTTTTTGCCACGGCGGCCCATTCCGGGGTGCCGGACCCGGTCCGTTTTTTGCCGCGGCGGCCCATTCCAGGGTGCCGGCGCCGGTCCGTTTTTTGCCGCAGCGGCCCATTCCGGGGTGCCAGAGCAGGTCCGTTTTTTGCCACGGCGGCCCATTCATGGGTGCCGGCTCCGGTCCGTTTTATGCCGCGGCGGCCCATTCCGGGGTGCCGGCTCCGGTCCGTTTTTTGCCGCGGCGGCCCATTCCGGGGTGCCGGCTCCGGTCCGTTTTTTGCCGCGGCGGCCCATTCCGGGGTGCCGGCGCCGGTCCATTTTTTGCCGCGGCGGCCCATTCCGGGGTGCCGGCTCCGATCCGTTTTTTGCCGCGGCGGCCCATTCCGGGGTGCCGGGGCCGGTCCGTTTTTTGCCGCGGCGGCCCATTCCGGGGTGCCGGCGCCGGTCCGTTTTTTGCCGCGGCGGCCCATTCCGGGGTGCCGGCGCCGGTCCGTTTTTTGCCGCGGCGGCCCATTCCGGGGTGCCGGCTCCGGTCCTTTTTTTGCCGCGGCGGCCCATTCCGGGGTGCCGGACCCGGTCCGTTTTTTGCCGCGGCGGCCCATTCATGGGTGCCGGGGCCGGTCCGTTTTTTGCCGCGGCGGCCCATTCCGGGGTGCCGGACCCGGTCCGTTTTTTGCCGCGGCGGCCCATTCCGGGGTGCCGGACCCGGTCCGTTTTTTGCCGCGGCGGCCCATTCCGGGGTGCCGGGGCCGGTCCGTTTTTTGCCGCGGCGGCCCATTCCGGGGTGCCGGACCCGGTCCGTTTTTTGCCGCGGCGGCCCATTCCGGGGTGCCGGAGCCGGTCCGTTTTTTGCCGCGGCGGCCCATTCCGGGGTGCCGGAGCCGGTCCGTTTTTTGCCGCGGCGGCCCATTCCGGGGTGCCGGGGCCGGTCCGTTTTTTGCCGCGGCGGCCCATTCCGGGGTGCCGGCGCCGGTCCGTTTTTTGCCGCGGCGGCCCATTCCGGGGTGCCGGGGCCGGTCCGTTTTTTGCCGCGGCGGCCCATTCCGGGGTGCCAGAGCCAGTCCGTTTTTTGCCACGGCGGCCCATTCCGGCGTGCCGGGGCCGGTCTGTTTTTTGCCGCGGCGGCCCATTCCAGGGTGCCGGCTCCGGTCCTTTTTTTGCCGCGACGGCCCATTCCGGGGTGCCGGCGCCGGTCCGTTTTTTGCCGCGGCGGCCCATTCCGGGGTGCCGGACCCGGTCCGTTTTTTGCCGCGGCGGCCCATTCCGGGGGTGCCGGCTCCGGTCCTTTTTTTGCCGCGGCGGCCCATTCCGGGGTGCCGGCTCCGGTCCTTTTTTTGCCGCGGCGGCCCATTCCGGGGTGCCGGCGCCGGTCCGTTTTTTGCCGCGGCGGCCCATTCCGGGGTGCCGGGGCGGGTCCGTTTTTTGCCGCGGCGGCCCATTCCGGGGTGCCAGAGCCGGTCCGTTTTTTGCCGCGGCGGCCCATTCCGGGGTGCCGGCGCCGGTCCGTTTTTTGCCGCGGCGGCCCATTCCGGGGTGCCGGCTCCGGTCCGTTTTTTGCCGCGGCGGCCCATTCCGGGGTGCCGGCGCCGGTCCGTTTTTTGCCGCGGCGGCCCATTCCGGGGTGCCGGCGCCGGTCCGTTTTTTGCCGCGGCGGCCCATTCCGGGGTGCCGGCTCCGGTCCGTTTTTTGCCGCGGCGGCCCATTCCGGGGTACCGGACCCGGTCCGTTTTTTGCCGCGGCGGCCCATTCCGGGGTGCCAGAGCCGGTCCGTTTTTTGCCGCGGCGGCCCATTCCGGGGTGCCGGACCCGGTCCGTTTTTTGCCGCGGCGGCCCATTCCGGGGTGCCGGACCCGGTCCGTTTTTTGCCGCGGCGGCCCATTCCGGGGTGCCAGAGCCGGTCCGTTTTTTTGCCACGGCGGCCCATTCCGGGGTGCCGGCTCCGGTCCGTTTTTTGCCGCGGCGGCCCATTCCGGGGTGCCGGGGCCGGTCCGTTTTTTGCCGCGGCGGCCCATTCCGGGGTGCCGGACCCGGTCCGTTTTTTGCCGCGGCGGCCCATTCCGGGGTGCCAGAGCCGGTCCGTTTTTTTGCCGCGGCGGCCCATTCCGGGGTGCCGGCTCCGGTCCGTTTTTTGCCGCTGCGGCCCATTCCGGGGTGCCGGCGCCGGTCCGTTTTTTGCCGCGGCGGCCCATTCCTGGGTGCCGGCTCCGGTCCGTTTTTTGCCGCGGCGGCCCATTCCGGGGTGCCGGCGCCGGTCCGTATTTTGCCGCGGCGGCCCATTCCGGGGTGCCGGACCAAGACCGTTTTTTGCCGCGGCGGCCCATTCCGGGGTGCCGGCTCCGGTCCTTTTTTTGCCGCGGCGGCCCATTCCGGGGTGCCGGCGCCGGTCCGTTTTTTGCCGCGGCGGCCCATTCCGGGGTGCCGGGGCCGGTCCGTGTTTTGCCGCGGCGGCCCTTTCCGGGGTGCCGGACCAAGACCGTTTTTTGCCGCGGCGACCCGTTCCAGGGTGCCGGCGCCGGTCCGTTTTTTGCCGCGGCGGCCCATTCCGGGGTGCCGGGGCCGGTCCGTTTTTTGCCGCGGTGGCCCATTCCGGGGTGCCGGCTCCGGTCCGTTTTTTGCCGCGGCGGCCCATTCCGGGGTGCCGGCGCCGGTCCGTTTTTTGCCGCGGCGGCCCATTCCGGGGTGCCGGACCCGGTCCGTTTTTTGCCGCGGCGGCCCATTCCGGGGTGCCAGAGCCGGTCCGTTTTTTGCCGCGGCGGCCCATTCCGGGGTGCCGGAGCCGGTCCGTTTTTTGCCGCGGCGGCCCATTCCGGGGTGCCGGAGCCGGTCCGTTTTTTGCCGCGGCGGCCCATTCCGGGGTGCCGGGCCCGGTCCGTTTTTTGCCGCGGCGGCCCATTCCGGGGTGCCGGACCCGGTCCGTTTTTTGCCGCGGCGGCCCATTCCGGGGTGCCAGAGCAGGTCCGTTTTTTGCCACGGCGGCCCATTCCGGGGTGCCGGCTCCGGTCCTTTTTTTGCCGCGGCGGCCCATTCCGGGGTGCCGGACCAAGACCGTTTTTTGCCGCGGCGGCCCATTCCGGGGTGCCGGCTCCGGTCCTTTTTTTGCCGCGGCGGCCCATTCCGGGGTGCCGGGGCCGGTCCGTTTTTTGCCGCGGCGGCCCTTTCCGGGGTGCCGGCGCCGGTCCGTTTTTTGCCGCGGCGGCCCATTCCTGGGTGCCGGCTCCGGTCCGTTTTTTGGCGCGGCGGCCCATTCCGGGGTGCCGGACCCGGTCCGTTTTTTGCCGCGGCGGCCCATTCCGGGGTGCCGGCTCCGGTCCTTTTTTTGCCGCGGCGGCCCATTCCGGGGTGCCGGCTCCGGTCCTTTTTTTGCCGCGGCGGCCCATTCCGGGGTGCCAGGGCCGGTCCGTTTTTTGCCGCGGCGGCCCATTCCGGGGTGCCGGAGCCGGTCCGTTTTTTGACGCGGCGGCCCATTCCGGGGTGCCGGGGCCGGTCCGTTTTTTGCCGCGGCGGCCCATTCTGGGGTGCCGGGGCCGGTCCGTTTTTTGGTGTGGCGGCCCATTCCGGGGTGCCGGACCCGGTCCGTTTTTTGCCGCGGCGGCCCATTCCGGGGTGCCAGAGCAGGTCCGTTTTTTGCCGCGGCGGCCCATTCATGGGTGCCGGCTCCGGTCCGTTTTATGCCGCGGCGGCCCATTCTGGGGTGCCGGCTCCGGTCCGTTTTTTGCCGCGGCGGCCCATTCCGGGGTGCCGGCTCCGGTCCGTTTTTTGCCGCGGCGGCCCATTCCGGGGTGCCAGAGCCGGTCCGTTTTTTGCCGCGGCGGCCCATTCCGGGGTGCCGGACCAGGTCCGTTTTTTGCCGCGGCGGCCCATTCCGGGGTGCCGGGGCCGGTCCGTTTTTTGCCGCGGCGGCCCATTCCGGGGTGCCGGACCCGGTCCGTTTTTTGCCGCGGCGGCCCATTCCGGGGTGCCGGCTCCGGTCCGTTTTTTGCCGCGGCGGCCCATTCCGGGGTGCCGGCGCCGGTCCGTGTTTTGCCGCGGCGGCCCTTTCCGGGGTGCCGGACCAAGACCGTTTTTTGCCGCGGCGACCCGTTCCAGGGTGCCGGCTCCGGTCCGTTTTTTGCCGCGGCGGCCCATTCCGGGGTGCCGGGGCCGGTCAGTTTTTTGCCGCGGCGGCCCATTCCGGGGTGCCGGCGCCGGTCCGTTTTTTGCCGCGGCGGCCCATTCCGGGGTGCCGGCGCCGGTCCGTTTTTTGCCGCGGCGGCCCATTCCGGGGTGCCGGGGCCGGTCCGTTTTTTGCCGCGGCGGCCCATTCCGGGGTGCCGGACCCGGTCCGTTTTTTGCCGCGGCGGCCCATTCCGGGGTGCCGGCTCCGGTCCGTTTTTTGCCGCGGCGGCCCATTCCGGGGTGCCGGCGCCGGTCCGTTTTTTGCCGCGGCGGCCCATTCCGGGGTGCCGGGGCCAGTCCGTTTTTTGCCGCGGCGGCCCATTCCGGGGTGCCAGCTCCGGTCCGTTTTTTGCCGCGGCGGCCCATTCCGGGGTGCCGGCGCCGGTCCGTTTTTTGCCGCGGCGGCCCATTCCGGGGTGCCGGCTCCGGTCCGTTTTTTGCCGCGGCGGCCCATTCCGGGGTGCCGGCGCCGGTCCGTTTTTTGCCGCGGCGGCCCATTCCTGGGTGCCGTCTCCGGTCCGTTTTTTGCCGCGGCGGCCCATTCCGGGGTGCCGGAGCCGGTCCGTTTTTTGCCGCGGCGGCCCATTCCGGGGTGCCGGACCAAGACCGTTTTTTGCCGCTGCGGCCCATTCCGGGGTGCCGGCGCCGGTCCGTTTTTTGCCGCGGCGGCCCATTCCGGGGTGCCAGAGCAGGTCCGTTTTTTGCCACGGCGGCCCATTCATGGGTGCCGGCTCCGGTCCGTTTTTTGCCGTGGCGGCCCATTCCGGGGTGCCGGCTCCGGTCCGTTTTTTGCCGCGGCGGCCCATTCCGGGGTGCCGGGGCCGGTCAGTTTTTTGCCACGGCGGCCCATTCCGGGGTGCCAGAGCCGGTCCGTTTTTTGCCGCGGCGGCCCATTCCGGGGTGCCGGCGCCGGTCCGTTTTTTGCCGCGGCGGCCCATTCCGGGGTGCCGGGGCCGGTCCGTTTTTTGCCGCGGCGGCCCATTCCGGGGTGCCAGCTCCGGTCCGTTTTTTGCCGCGGCGGCCCATTCCGGGGTGCCGGCTCCGGTCCGTTTTTTGCCGCGGCGGCCCATTCCGGGGTGCCGGAGCCGGTCCGTTTTTTGCCGCGGCGGCCCATTCCTGGGTGCCGGCTCCGGTCCTTTTTTTGCCGCGGCGGCCTATTCCGGGGTGCCGGCTCCGGTCCTTTTTTTGCCGCGGCGGCCCATTCCTGGGTGCCGGCTCCGGTCCGTTTTTTGCCGCGGCGGCCCATTCCGGGGTGCCGGCTCCGGTCCTTTTTTTGCCGCGGCGGCCCATTCCGGGGTGCCGGCTCCGGTCCTTTTTTTGCCGCGGCGGCCCATTCCGGGGTGCCGGCTCCGGTCCGTTTTTTGCCGCTGCGGCCCATTCCGGGGTGCCGGCGCCGGTCCGTTTTTTGCCGCGGCGGCCCATTCCTGGGTGCCGGCTCCGGTCCGTTTTTTGCCGCGGCGGCCCATTCCGGGGTGCCGGCTCCGGTCCTTTTTTTGCCGCGGCGGCCTATTCCGGGGTGCCGGCTCCGGTCCTTTTTTTGCCGCGGCGGCCCATTCCGGGGTGCCAGAGCAGGTCCGTTTTTTGCCACGGCGGCCCATTCATGGGTGCCGGCTCCGGTCCGTTTTTTGCCGTGGCGGCCCATTCCGGGGTGCCGGCTCCGGTCCGTTTTTTGCCGCGGCGGCCCATTCCGGGGTGCCGGGGCCGGTCAGTTTTTTGCCACGGCGGCCCATTCCGGGGTGCCAGAGCCGGTCCGTTTTTTGCCGCGGCGGCCCATTCCGGGGTGCCGGCGCCGGTCCGTTTTTTGCCGCGGCGGCCCATTCCGGGGTGCCGGGGCCGGTCCGTTTTTTGCCGCGGCGGCCCATTCCGGGGTGCCAGCTCCGGTCCGTTTTTTGCCGCGGCGGCCCATTCCGGGGTGCCGGCTCCGGTCCGTTTTTTGCCGCGGCGGCCCATTCCGGGGTGCCGGAGCCGGTCCGTTTTTTGCCGCGGCGGCCCATTCCTGGGTGCCGGCTCCGGTCCTTTTTTTGCCGCGGCGGCCTATTCCGGGGTGCCGGCTCCGGTCCTTTTTTTGCCGCGGCGGCCCATTCCTGGGTGCCGGCTCCGGTCCGTTTTTTGCCGCGGCGGCCCATTCCGGGGTGCCGGCTCCGGTCCTTTTTTTGCCGCGGCGGCCCATTCCGGGGTGCCGGCTCCGGTCCTTTTTTTGCCGCGGCGGCCCATTCCGGGGTGCCGGACCAAGACCGTTTTTTGCCGCTGCGGCCCATTCCGGGGTGCCGGCGCCGGTCCGTTTTTTGCCGCGGCGGCCCATTCCTGGGTGCCGGCTCCGGTCCGTTTTTTGCCGCGGCGGCCCATTCCGGGGTGCCGGCTCCGGTCCTTTTTTTGCCGCGGCGGCCTATTCCGGGGTGCCGGCTCCGGTCCTTTTTTTGCCGCGGTGCCCCATTCCGGGGTGCCGGACCCGGTCCGTTTTTTGCCGCGGCGGCCCATTCCGGGGTGCCGGGGCGGGTCCGTTTTTTGCCGCGGCGGCCCATTCCGGGGTGCCGGCTCCGGTCCGTTTTTTGCCGCGGCGGCCCATTCCGGGGTGCCGGCGCCGGTCCGTTTTTTGCCGCGGCGGCCCATTCCGGGGTGCCGGCTCCGGTCCGTTTTTTGCCGCAGCGGCCCATTCCGGGGTGCCGGACCCGGTCCGTTTTTTGCCGCGGCGGCCCATTCCGGGGTGCCGGGCCCGGTCCGTTTTTTGCCGCGGCGGCCCATTCCGGGGTGCCAGAGCCGGTCCGTTTTTTGCCACGGCGGCCCATTCATGGGTGCCGGCTCCGGTCCGTTTTTTGCCGTGGCGGCCCATTCCGGGGTGCCGGCTCCGGTCCGTTTTTTGCCGCGGCGGCCCATTCCGGGGTGCCGGACCCGGTCCGTTTTTTGCCGCGGCGGCCCATTCCGGGGTGCCAGAGCCGGTCCGTTTTTTGCCGCGGCGGCCCATTCCGGGGTGCCGGCGCCGGTGCGTTTTTTGCCGCGGCGGCCCATTCCGGGGTGCCGGACCCGGTCCGTTTTTTGCCGCGGCGGCCCATTCCGGGGTGCCAGCTCCGGTCCGTTTTTTGCCGCGGCGGCCCATTCCGGGGTGCCGGCGCCGGTCCGTTTTTTGCCGCGGCGGCCCATTCCGGGGTGCCAGAGCTGGTCCGTTTTTTGCCGCTGCGGCCCATTCCGGGGTGCCGGCGCCGGTCCGTTTTTTGCCGCGGCGGCCCATTCCGGGGTGCCGGGGCCGGTCCGTTTTTTGCCGCGGCGGCCCATTCCGGGGTGCCGGAGCCGGTCCGTTTTTTGCCACGGCGGCCCATTCCGGGGTGCCGGACCAAGACCGTTTTTTGCCGCTGCGGCCCATTCCGGGGTGCCGGCGCCGGTCCGTTTTTTGCCGCGGCGGCCCATTCCGGGGTGCCGGGGCCGGTCCGTTTTTTGCCGCGGCGGCCCATTCCGGGGTGCCAGAGCAGGTCCGTTTTTTGCCACGGCGGCCCATTCATGGGTGCCGGCTCCGGTCCGTTTTTTGCCGCGGCGGCCCATTCCGGGGTGCCAGCTCCGGTCCGTTTTTTGCCGCGGCGGCCCATTCCGGGGTGCCGGCGCCGGTCCGTTTTTTGCCGCGGCGGCCCATTCCGGGGTGCCAGGGCCGGTCCATTTTTTGCCGCGGCGGCCCATTCCGGGGTGCCAGAGCCGGTCCGTTTTTTGCCGCGGCGGCCCATTCCGGGGTGCCGGACCCGGTCTGTTTTTTGCCGCGGCGGCCCATTCCGGGGTGCCGGCTCCGGTCCGTTTTTTGCCGCGGCGGCCCATTCCGGGGTGCCGGAGCCGGTCCGTTTTTTGCCGCGGCGGCCCATTCCGGGGTGCCGGAGCCGGTCCGTTTTTTGCCGCGGCGGCCCATTCATGGGTGCCGGCTCCGGTCCGTCTTATGCCACGGCGGCCCATTCCGGGGTGCCGGCTCCGGTCCGTTTTTTGCCGCGGCGGCCCATTCCGGGGTGCCGGCTCCGGTCCGTTTTTTGCCGCGGCGGCCCATTCCGGGGTGCCAGAGCCGGTCCGTTTTTTGCCGCGGCGGCCCATTCCAGGGTGCCGGCGCCGGTCCGTTTTTTGCCGCGGCGGCCCATTCCGGGGTGCCGGGGCCGGTCCGTTTTTTGCCGCTGCGGCCCATTCCGGGGTGCCGGGGCCGGTCCGTTTTTTTGCCGCGGCGGCCCATTCCTGGGTGCCGGCTCCGGTCCGTTTTTTGCCGCGGCGGCCCATTCCGGGGTGCCGGACCCGGTCCGTTTTTTGCCGCGGCGGCCCATTCCGGGGTGCCGGACCAAGACCGTTTTTTGCCGCGGCGGCCCATTCCGGGGTGCCGGCTCCGGTCCTTTTTTTGCCGCGGCGGCCCATTCCGGGGTGCCGGCGCCGGTCCGTTTTTTGCCGCGGCGGCCCATTCCGGGGTGCCGGCTCCGGTCCGTTTTTTGCCGCGGCGGCCCATTCCGGGGTGCCGGACCCGGTCCGTTTTTTGCCGCGGCGGCCCATTCCGGGGTGCCAGGGCCGGTCCGTTTTTTGCCGCGGCGGCCCATTCCGGGGTGCCGGAGCCGGTCCGTTTTTTGCCGCGGCGGCCCATTCCGGGGTGCCGGGGCCGGTCCGTTTTTTGCCGCGGCGGCCCATTCTGGGGTGCCGGGGCCGGTCCGTTTTTTGGTGTGGCGGCCCATTCCGGGGTGCCAGAGCAGGTCCGTCTTTTGCCACGGCGGCCCATTCTGGGGTGCCAGAGCCGGTCCGTTTTTTGCCGCGGCGGCCCATTCCGGGGTGCCGGCGCCGGTCCGTTTTTTGCCGCGGCGGCCCATTCCGGGGTGCCGGACCCGGTCCGTTTTTTGCCGCGGCGGCCCATTCTGGGGTGCCAGAGCCGGTCCGTTTTTTGCCGCGGCGGCCCATTCCGGGGTGCCAGAGCCGGTCCGTTTTTTGCCGCGGCGGCCCATTCCGGGGTGCCGGCGCCGGTCCGTTTTTTGCCGCGGCGGCCCATTCCGGGGTGCCGGGGCCGGTCCGTTTTTTGCCGCGGCGGCCCATTCCTGGGTGCCGGCTCCGGTCCGTTTTTTGCCGCGGCGGCCCATTCCGGGGTGCCGGACCCGGTCCGTTTTTTGCCGCGGCGGCCCATTCCGGGGTGCCGGACCAAGACCGTTTTTTGCCGCGGCGGCCCATTCCGGGGTGCCGGCTCCGGTCCTTTTTTTGCCGCGGCGGCCCATTCCGGGGTGCCGGCGCCGGTCCGTTTTTTGCCGCGGCGGCCCATTCCGGGGTGCCGGCGCCGGTCCGTTTTTTGCCGCGGCGGCCCATTCCGGGGTGCCGGGGCCGGTCCGTTTTTTGCCGCGGCGGCCCATTCCGGGGTGCCGGGGCCGGTCCGTTTTTTGCCGCGGCGGCCCATTCCGGGGTGCCAGGGCCGGTCCGTTTTTTGCCGCGGCGGCCCATTCTGGGGTGCCGGGGCCGGTCCGTTTTTTGCCGCGGCGGCCCATTCCGGGGTGCCGGGGCCGGTCCGTTTTTTGCCGCGGCGGCCCATTCCGGGTTGCCGGCTCCGGTCCGTTTTTTGACGCGGCGGCCCATTCCGGGGTGCCAGAGCCGGTCCGTTTTTTGCCGCGGCGGCCCATTCCGGGGTGCCGGACCCGGTCCGTTTTTTGCCGCGGCGGCCCATTCCAGGGTGCCGGCGCCGGTCCGTTTTTTGCCGCGGCGGCCCATTCCGGGGTGCCGGCACCGGTCCGTTTTTTGCCGCGGCGGCCCATTCCGGGGTGCCGGGGCCGGTCCGTTTTTTGCCGCGGCGGCCCATTCCGGGGTGCCGGCTCCGGTCCGTTTTTTGCCGCGGCGGCCCATTCCGGGGTGCCGGACCCGGTCCGTTTTTTGCCGCGGCGGCCCATTCCGGGGTGCCGGACCCGGTCCGTTTTTTGCCGCGGCGGCCCATTCCGGGGTGCCAGAGCCAGTCCGTTTTTTGCCACGGCGGCCGATTCCGGGGTGCCGGGGCTGGTCTGTTTTTTGCCGCGGCGGCCCATTCCGGGGTGCCGGGGCCGGTCCGTTTTTTGCCGCGGCGGCCCATTCCGGGGTGCCGGCTCCGGTCCATTTTTTGCCGCGGCGGCCCATTCCGGGGTGCCGGCTCCGATCCGTTTTTTGCCGCGGCGGCCCATTCCGGGGTGCCGGACCCGGTCCGCGTTTTGCCGCGGCGGCCCATTCCGGGGTGCCGGGGCGGGTCCGTTTTTTGGCGCGGCGGCCCATTCCGGGGTGCCGGCGCCGGTCCGTTTTTTGCCGCGGCGGCCCATTCCGGGGTGCCGGGGCCGGTCCGTTTTTTGCCGCGGCGGCCCATTCCGGGGTGCCGGCTCCGGTCCGTTTTTTGCTGCGGCGGCCCATTCCGGGGTGCCGGCTCCGGTCCGTTTTTTGCCGCGGCGGCCCATTCCGGGGTGCCAGAGCAGGTCCGTTTTTTGCCACGGCGGCCCATTCATGGGTGCCGGCGCCGGTCCGTTTTTTGCCGTGGCGGCCCATTCCGGGGTGCCGGCTCCGGTCCGTTTTTTGCCGCGGCGGCCCATTCCGGGGTGCCGGCTCCGGTCCGTTTTTTGCCGCGGCGGCCCATTCCGGGGTGCCAGAGCCGGTCCGTTTTTTGCCACGGCGGCCCATTCCGGGGTGCCGGCTCCGGTCCGTTTTTTGCCGCGGCGGCCCATTCCGGGGTGCCGGAGCCGGTCCGTTTTTTGCCGCGGCGGCCCATTCCGGGGTGCCGGACCAAGACCGTTTTTTGCCGCGGCGGCCCATTCCGGGGTGCCGGCTCCGGTCCTTTTTTTGCCGCGGCGGCCCATTCCGGGGTGCCGGCGCCGGTCCGTTTTTTGACGCGGCGGCCCATTCCGGGGTGCCGGACCCGGTCCGTTTTTTGCCGCGGCGGCCCATTCCGGGGTGCCAGGGCCGGTCCGTTTTTTGCCGTGGCGGCCCATTCCGGGGTGCCGGAGCCGGTCCGTTTTTTGCCGCGGCGGCCCATTCCGGGGTGCCGGGGCCGGTCCGTTTTTTGCCGCGGCGGCCCATTCTGGGGTGCCGGGGCCGGTCCGTTTTTTGCAGCGGCGGCCCATTCCGGGGTGCCGGCTCCGGTCCGTTTTTTGACGCGGCGGCCCATTCCGGGGTGCCAGAGCCGGTCCGTTTTTTGCCGCGGCGGCCCATTCCGGGGTGCCGGACCCGGTCCGTTTTTTGCCGCGGCGGCCCATTCCAGGGTGCCGGCGCCGGTCCGTTTTTTGCCGCGGCGGCCCATTCCGGGGTGCCGGCACCGGTCCGTTTTTTGCCGCGGCGGCCCATTCCGGGGTGCCGGCGCCGGTCCGTTTTTTGCCGTGGCGGCCCATTCCGGGGTGCCGGAGCCGGTCCGTTTTTTGCCGCGGCGGCCCATTCCGGGGTGCCGGGGCCGGTCCGTTTTTTGCCGCGGCGGCCCATTCCGGGGTGCTGGAGCCAGTCCGTTTTTTGCCGCGGCGGCCCATTCCGGGGTGCCTGCTCCGGTCCTTTTTTTGCCGCGGCGGCCCATTCCGGGGTGCCGGACCCGGTCCGTTTTTTGCCGCGGCGGCCCATTCCGGGGTGCCGGGGCGGGTCCGTTTTTTGCCGCGGCGGCCCATTCCGGGGTGCCGGCTCCGGTCCGTTTTTTGCCGTGGCGGCCCATTCCGGGGTGCTGGCGCCGGTCCGTTTTTTGCCGCGGCGGCCCATTCCGGGGTGCCGGGGCCGGTCCGTTTTTTGCCGCGGCGGCCCATTCCGGGGTGCCGGCGCCGGTCCGTTTTTTGCCGCGGCGGCCCATTCCGGGGTGCCAGAGCCGGTCCGTTTTTTGCCGCGGCGGCCCATTCCGGGGTGCCGGACCCGGTCCGTTTTTTGCCGCGGCGGCCCATTCCGGGGTGCCGGCTCCGGTCCGTTTTTTGCCGCGGCGGCCCATTCCGGGGTGCCAGAGCCGGTCCGTTTTTTGCCACGGCGGCCCATTCCGGGGTGCCGGGGCCGGTCCGTTTTTTGCCGCGGCGGCCCATTCAGGGGTGCCGGCGCCGGTCCGTTTTTTGCCGCGGCGGCCCATTCCGGGGTGCCGGCGCCGGTCCGTTTTTTGCCGCGGCGGCCCATTCCGGGGTGCCAGGGCCGGTCCATTTTTTGCCGCGGCGGCCCATTCCGGGGTGCCGGACCAGGTCCGTTTTTTGCCGCGGCGGCCCATTCCGGGGTGCCGGCTCCGGTCCGTTTTTTGCCGCGGCGGCCCATTCCGGGGTGCCGGACCCGGTCCGTTTTTTGCCGCGGCGGCCCATTCCGGGGTGCCGGCTCCGGTCCGTTTTTTGCCGCGGCGGCCCATTCCGGGGTGCCGGAGCCGGTCCGTTTTTTGCCGCGGCGGCCCATTCATGGGTGCCGGCGCCGGTCCGTTTTTTGCCGCGGCGGCCCATTCTGGGGTGCCGGCTCCGGTCCGTTTTTTGCCGCGGCGGCCCATTCCGGGGTGCCGGCTCCGGTCCGTTTTTTGCCGCGGCGGCCCATTCCGGGGTGCCGGGGCCGGTCCGTTTTTTGCCGCGGCGGCCCATTCCGGGGTGCCGGGGCCGGTCCGTTTTTTGCCGCGGCGGCCCATTCCGGGGTGCCGGGGCCGGTCCGTTTTTTGCCGCGGCAGCCCATTCCGGGGTGCCAGCTCCGGTCCGTTTTTTGCCGCGGCGGCCCATTCCGGGGTGCCGGCGCCGGTCCGTTTTTTGCCGCGGCGGCCCATTCCGGTGTGCCGGAGCCGGTCCGTTTTTTGCCGCTGCGGCCCATTCCGGGGTGCCGGCGCCGGTCCGTTTTTGCCGCGGCGGCCCATTCCTGGGTGCCGGCTCCGGTCCGTTTTTTGCCGCGGCGGCCCATTCCGGGGTGCCGGACCCGGTCCGTTTTTTGCCGCGGCGGCCCATTCCGGGGTGCCGGACCAAGACCGTTTTTTGCCGCGGCGGCCCATTCCGGGGTGCCGGGGCCGGTCCTTTTTTTGCCGCGGCGGCCCATTCCGGGGTGCCGGCGCCGGTCCGTTTTTTGCCGCGGCGGCCCATTCCGGGGTGCCGGACCCGGTCCGTTTTTTGCCGCGGCGGCCCATTCCGGGGTGCCGGCTCCGGTCCTTTTTTTGCCGCGGCGGCCCATTCCGGGGTGCCGGACCCGGTCCGTTTTTTGCCGCGGCGGCCCATTCCGGGGTGCCGGCGCCGGTCCGTTTTTTGCCGCGGCGGCCCATTCCGGGGTGCCGGCTCCGGTCCGTTTTTTGCCGCGGCGGCCCATTCCGGGGTGCCGGACCCGGTCCGTTTTTTGCCGCGGCGGCCCATTCCGGGGTGCCGGCTCCGGTCCGTTTTTTGCCGCGGCGGCCCATTCCGGGGTGCCGGGGCCGGTCCGTTTTTTGCCGCGGCGGCCCATTCCGGGGTGCCGGCTCCGGTCCGTTTTTTGCCGCGGCGGCCCATTCCGGGGTACCAGCGCCGGTCCGTTTTTTGCCGCGGCGGCCCTTTCCGGGGTGCCGGGGCCGGTCCGTTTTTTGCCGCGGCGGCCCATTCCGGGGTGCCGGACCCGGTCCGTTTTTTGCCGCGGCGGCCCATTCCGGGGTGCCGGACCCGGTCCGTTTTTTGCCGCGGCGGCCCATTCCGGGGTGCCGGACCAAGACCGTTTTTTGCCGCGGCGGCCCATTCCGGGGTGCCGGGGCCGGTCCTTTTTTTGCCGCGGCGGCCCATTCCGGGGTGCCGGCTCCGGTCCGTTTTTTGCCGCGGCGGCCCATTCCGGGGTGCCGGGGCCGGTCCGTTTTTTGCCGCGGCGGCCCATTCCGGGGTGCCGGGGCCGGTCCGTTTTTTGCCGCGGCGGCCCATTCCGGGGTGCCGGCGCCGGTCCGTTTTTTGCCGCGGCGGCCCATTCCGGTGTGCCGGAGCCGGTCCGTTTTTTGCCGCTGCGGCCCATTCCGGGGTGCCGGCGCCGGTCCGTTTTTGCCGCGGCGGCCCATTCCTGGGTGCCGGCTCCGGTCCGTTTTTTGCCGCGGCGGCCCATTCCGGGGTGCCGGACCCGGTCCGTTTTTTGCCGCGGCGGCCCATTCCGGGGTGCCGGACCAAGACCGTTTTTTGCCGCGGCGGCCCATTCCGGGGTGCCGGGGCCGGTCCTTTTTTTGCCGCGGCGGCCCATTCCGGGGTGCCGGCGCCGGTCCGTTTTTTGCCGCGGCGGCCCATTCCGGGGTGCCGGACCCGGTCCGTTTTTTGCCGCGGCGGCCCATTCCGGGGTGCCGGCTCCGGTCCTTTTTTTGCCGCGGCGGCCCATTCCGGGGTGCCGGACCCGGTCCGTTTTTTGCCGCGGCGGCCCATTCCGGGGTGCCGGCGCCGGTCCGTTTTTTGCCGCGGCGGCCCATTCCGGGGTGCCGGCTCCGGTCCGTTTTTTGCCGCGGCGGCCCATTCCGGGGTGCCGGCGCCGGTCCGTTTTTTGCCGCGGCGGCCCATTCCGGGGTGCCGGCTCCGGTCCGTTTTTTGCCGCGGCGGCCCATTCCGGGGTGCCGGGGCCGGTCCGTTTTTTGCCGCGGCGGCCCATTCCGGGGTGCCGGCTCCGGTCCGTTTTTTGCCGCGGCGGCCCATTCCGGGGTACCAGCGCCGGTCCGTTTTTTGCCGCGGCGGCCCATTCCGGGGTGCCGGGGCCGGTCCGTTTTTTGCCGCGGCGGCCCATTCCGGGGTGCCGGACCCGGTCCGTTTTTTGCCGCGGCGGCCCATTCCGGGGTGCCGGCGCCGGTCCGTTTTTTGCCGCGGCGGCCCATTCCGGGGTGCCGGCTCCGATCCGTTTTTTGCCGCGGCGGCCCATTCCGGGGTGCCGGACCCGGTCCGCGTTTTGCCGCGGCGGCCCATTCCGGGGTGCCGGGGCCGGTCCGTTTTTTGCCGCGGCGGCCCATTCCGGGGTGCCGGCGCCGGTCCGTTTTTTGCCGCGGCGGCCCATTCCGGGGTGCCGGGGCCGGTCCGTTTTTTGCCGCGGCGGCCCATTCCGGGGTGCCGGCTCCGGTCCGTTTTTTGCTGCGGCGGCCCATTCCGGGGTGCCGGAGCCGGTCCGTTTTTTGCCGCGGCGGCCCATTCCGGGGTGCCAGAGCAGGTCCGTTTTTTGCCACGGCGGCCCATTCCGGGGTGCCGGCGCCGGTCCGTTTTTTGCCGTGGCGGCCCATTCCGGGGTGCCGGCTCCGGTCCGTTTTTTGCCGCGGCGGCCCATTCCGGGGTGCCGGCTCCGGTCCGTTTTTTGCCGCGGCGGCCCATTCCGGGGTGCCAGAGCCGGTCCGTTTTTTGCCGCGGCGGCCCATTCCGGGGTGCCGGCTCCGGTCCGTTTTTTGCCGCGGCGGCCCATTCCGGGGTGCCGGAGCCGGTCCGTTTTTTGCCGCGGCGGCCCATTCCGGGGTGCCGGACCAAGACCGTTTTTTGCCGCGGCGGCCCATTCCGGGGTGCCGGCTCCGGTCCTTTTTTTGCCGCGGCGGCCCATTCCGGGGTGCCGGCGCCGGTCCGTTTTTTGCCGCGGCGGCCCATTCCGGGGTGCCGGACCCGGTCCGTTTTTTGCCGCGGCGGCCCATTCCGGGGTGCCAGGGCTGGTCCGTTTTTTGCCGCGGCGGCCCATTCCGGGGTGCCGGAGCCGGTCCGTTTTTTGCCGCGGCGGCCCATTCCGGGGTGCCGGGGCCGGTCCGTTTTTTGCCGCGGCGGCCCATTCTGGGGTGCCGGGGCCGGTCCGTTTTTTGCAGCGGTGGCCCATTCCGGGGTGCCGGCTCCGGTCCGTTTTTTGACGCGGCGGCCCATTCCGGGGTGCCAGAGCCGGTCCGTTTTTTGCCGCGGCGGCCCATTCCGGGGTGCCGGACCCGGTCCGTTTTTTGCCGCGGCGGCCCATTCCAGGGTGCCGGCGCCGGTCCGTTTTTTGCCGCGGCGGCCCATTCCGGGGTGCCGGCACCGGTCCGTTTTTTGCCGCGGCGGCCCATTCCGGGGTGCCGGGGCCGGTCCGTTTTTTGCCGCGGCGGCCCATTCCGGGGTGCCGGCGCCGGTCCGTTTTTTGCCGCGGCGGCCCATTCCGGGGTGCCGGGGCCGGTCCGTTTTTTGCCGCGGCGGCCCATTCCGGGGTGCCAGGGCCGGTCCGTTTTTTGCCGCGGCGGCCCATTCCGGGGTGCCGGAGCCAGTCCGTTTTTTGCCGCGGCGGCCCATTCCGGGGTGCCGGGGCCGGTCCTTTTTTTGCCGCGGCGGCCCATTCCGGGGTGCCGGACCCGGTCCGTTTTTTGCCGCGGCGGCCCATTCCGGGGTGCCGGAGCCGGTCCGTTTTTTGCCGCGGCGGCCCATTCCGGGGTGCCGGGGCCGGTCCGTTTTTTGCCGCGGCGGCCCATTCTGGGGTGCCGGGGCCGGTCCGTTTTTTGCAGCGGCGGCCCATTCCGGGGTGCCGGCTCCGGTCCGTTTTTTGACGCGGCGGCCCATTCCGGGGTGCCAGAGCCGGTCCGTTTTTTGCCGCGGCGGCCCATTCCGGGGTGCCGGACCCGGTCCGTTTTTTGCCGCGGCGGCCCATTCCAGGGTGCCGGCGCCGGTCCGTTTTTTGCCGCGGCGGCCCATTCCGGGGTGCCGGCACCGGTCCGTTTTTTGCCGCGGCGGCCCATTCCGGGGTGCCGGCGCCGGTCCGTTTTTTGCCGTGGCGGCCCATTCCGGGGTGCCGGAGCCGGTCCGTTTTTTGCCGCGGCGGCCCATTCCGGGGTGCCGGGGCCGGTCCGTTTTTTGCCGCGGCGGCCCATTCCGGGGTGCCGGAGCCAGTCCGTTTTTTGCCGCGGCGGCCCATTCCGGGGTGCCTGCTCCGGTCCTTTTTTTGCCGCGGCGGCCCATTCCGGGGTGCCGGACCCGGTCCGTTTTTTGCCGCGGCGGCCCATTCCGGGGTGCCGGACCCGGTCCGTTTTTTGCCGCGGCGGCCCATTCCGGGGTGCCGGACCCGGTCCGTTTTTTGCCGCGGCGGCCCATTCCGGGGTGCCGGACCAAGACCGTTTTTTGCCGCGGCGGCCCATTCCGGGGTGCCGGGGCCGGTCCTTTTTTTGCCGCGGCGGCCCATTCCGGGGTGCCGGCTCCGGTCCGTTTTTTGCCGCGGCGGCCCATTCCGGGGTGCCGGGGCCGGTCCGTTTTTTGCCGCGGCGGCCCATTCCGGGGTGCCGGGGCCGGTCCGTTTTTTGCCGCGGCGGCCCATTCCGGGGTGCCGGCGCCGGTCCGTTTTTTGCCGCGGCGGCCCATTCCGGTGTGCCGGAGCCGGTCCGTTTTTTGCCGCTGCGGCCCATTCCGGGGTGCCGGCGCCGGTCCGTTTTTGCCGCGGCGGCCCATTCCTGGGTGCCGGCTCCGGTCCGTTTTTTGCCGCGGCGGCCCATTCCGGGGTGCCGGACCCGGTCCGTTTTTTGCCGCGGCGGCCCATTCCGGGGTGCCGGACCAAGACCGTTTTTTGCCGCGGCGGCCCATTCCGGGGTGCCGGGGCCGGTCCTTTTTTTGCCGCGGCGGCCCATTCCGGGGTGCCGGCGCCGGTCCGTTTTTTGCCGCGGCGGCCCATTCCGGGGTGCCGGACCCGGTCCGTTTTTTGCCGCGGCGGCCCATTCCGGGGTGCCGGCTCCGGTCCTTTTTTTGCCGCGGCGGCCCATTCCGGGGTGCCGGACCCGGTCCGTTTTTTGCCGCGGCGGCCCATTCCGGGGTGCCGGCGCCGGTCCGTTTTTTGCCGCGGCGGCCCATTCCGGGGTGCCGGCTCCGGTCCGTTTTTTGCCGCGGCGGCCCATTCCGGGGTGCCGGCGCCGGTCCGTTTTTTGCCGCGGCGGCCCATTCCGGGGTGCCGGCTCCGGTCCGTTTTTTGCCGCGGCGGCCCATTCCGGGGTGCCGGGGCCGGTCCGTTTTTTGCCGCGGCGGCCCATTCCGGGGTGCCGGCTCCGGTCCGTTTTTTGCCGCGGCGGCCCATTCCGGGGTACCAGCGCCGGTCCGTTTTTTGCCGCGGCGGCCCATTCCGGGGTGCCGGGGCCGGTCCGTTTTTTGCCGCGGCGGCCCATTCCGGGGTGCCGGACCCGGTCCGTTTTTTGCCGCGGCGGCCCATTCCGGGGTGCCGGCGCCGGTCCGTTTTTTGCCGCGGCGGCCCATTCCGGGGTGCCGGCTCCGATCCGTTTTTTGCCGCGGCGGCCCATTCCGGGGTGCCGGACCCGGTCCGCGTTTTGCCGCGGCGGCCCATTCCGGGGTGCCGGGGCCGGTCCGTTTTTTGCCGCGGCGGCCCATTCCGGGGTGCCGGCGCCGGTCCGTTTTTTTGCCGCGGCGGCCCATTCCGGGGTGCCGGGGCCGGTCCGTTTTTTGCCGCGGCGGCCCATTCCGGGGTGCCGGCTCCGGTCCGTTTTTTGCTGCGGCGGCCCATTCCGGGGTGCCGGAGCCGGTCCGTTTTTTGCCGCGGCGGCCCATTCCGGGGTGCCAGAGCAGGTCCGTTTTTTGCCGCGGCGGCCCATTCCGGGGTGCCGGCGCCGGTCCGTTTTTTGCCGTGGCGGCCCATTCCGGGGTGCCGGCTCCGGTCCGTTTTTTGCCGCGGCGGCCCATTCCGGGGTGCCGGCTCCGGTCCGTTTTTTGCCGCGGCGGCCCATTCCGGGGTGCCAGAGCCGGTCCGTTTTTTGCCGCGGCGGCCCATTCCGGGGTGCCGGCTCCGGTCCGTTTTTTGCCGCGGCGGCCCATTCCGGGGTGCCGGAGCCGGTCCGTTTTTTGCCGCGGCGGCCCATTCCGGGGTGCCGGACCAAGACCGTTTTTTGCCGCGGCGGCCCATTCCGGGGTGCCGGCTCCGGTCCTTTTTTTGCCGCGGCGGCCCATTCCGGGGTGCCGGCGCCGGTCCGTTTTTTGCCGCGGCGGCCCATTCCGGGGTGCCGGACCCGGTCCGTTTTTTGCCGCGGCGGCCCATTCCGGGGTGCCAGGGCTGGTCCGTTTTTTGCCGCGGCGGCCCATTCCGGGGTGCCGGAGCCGGTCCGTTTTTTGCCGCGGCGGCCCATTCCGGGGTGCCGGGGCCGGTCCGTTTTTTGCCGCGGCGGCCCATTCTGGGGTGCCGGGGCCGGTCCGTTTTTTGCAGCGGTGGCCCATTCCGGGGTGCCGGCTCCGGTCCGTTTTTTGACGCGGCGGCCCATTCCGGGGTGCCAGAGCCGGTCCGTTTTTTGCCGCGGCGGCCCATTCCGGGGTGCCGGACCCGGTCCGTTTTTTGCCGCGGCGGCCCATTCCAGGGTGCCGGCGCCGGTCCGTTTTTTGCCGCGGCGGCCCATTCCGGGGTGCCGGCACCGGTCCGTTTTTTGCCGCGGCGGCCCATTCCGGGGTGCCGGGGCCGGTCCGTTTTTTGCCGCGGCGGCCCATTCCGGGGTGCCGGCGCCGGTCCGTTTTTTGCCGCGGCGGCCCATTCCGGGGTGCCGGAGCCGGTCCGTTTTTTGCCGCGGCGGCCCATTCCGGGGTGCCGGGGCCGGTCCGTTTTTTGCCGCGGCGGCCCATTCCGGGGTGCCGGAGCCAGTCCGTTTTTTGCCGCGGCGGCCCATTCCGGGGTGCCGGGGCCGGTCCTTTTTTTGCCGCGGCGGCCCATTCCGGGGTGCCGGACCCGGTCCGTTTTTTGCCGCGGCGGCCCATTCCGGGGTGCCGGAGCCGGTCCGTTTTTTGCCGCGGCGGCCCATTCCGGGGTGCCGGGGCCGGTCCGTTTTTTGCCGCGGCGGCCCATTCTGGGGTGCCGGGGCCGGTCCGTTTTTTGCAGCGGCGGCCCATTCCGGGGTGCCGGCTCCGGTCCGTTTTTTGACGCGGCGGCCCATTCCGGGGTGCCAGAGCCGGTCCGTTTTTTGCCGCGGCGGCCCATTCCGGGGTGCCGGACCCGGTCCGTTTTTTGCCGCGGCGGCCCATTCCAGGGTGCCGGCGCCGGTCCGTTTTTTGCCGCGGCGGCCCATTCCGGGGTGCCGGCACCGGTCCGTTTTTTGCCGCGGCGGCCCATTCCGGGGTGCCGGCGCCGGTCCGTTTTTTGCCGTGGCGGCCCATTCCGGGGTGCCGGAGCCGGTCCGTTTTTTGCCGCGGCGGCCCATTCCGGGGTGCCGGGGCCGGTCCGTTTTTTGCCGCGGCGGCCCATTCCGGGGTGCCGGAGCCAGTCCGTTTTTTGCCGCGGCGGCCCATTCCGGGGTGCCTGCTCCGGTCCTTTTTTTGCCGCGGCGGCCCATTCCGGGGTGCCGGACCCGGTCCGTTTTTTGCCGCGGCGGCCCATTCCGGGGTGCCGGGGCGGGTCCGTTTTTTGCCGCGGCGGCCCATTCCGGGGTGCCGGCTCCGGTCCGTTTTTTGCCGCGGCGGCCCATTCCGGGGTGCTGGCGCCGGTCCGTTTTTTGCCGCGGCGGCCCATTCCGGGGTGCCGGGGCCGGTCCGTTTTTTGCCGCGGCGGCCCATTCCGGGGTGCCGGCGCCGGTCCGTTTTTTGCCGCGGCGGCCCATTCCGGGGTGCCAGAGCCGGTCCGTTTTTTGCCGCGGCGGCCCATTCCGGGGTGCCGGACCCGGTCCGTTTTTTGCCGCGGCGGCCCATTCCGGGGTGCCGGCTCCGGTCCGTTTTTTGCCGCGGCGGCCCATTCCGGGGTGCCAGAGCCGGTCCGTTTTTTGCCACGGCGGCCCATTCCGGGGTGCCGGGGCCGGTCCGTTTTTTGCCGCGGCGGCCCATTCAGGGGTGCCGGCGCCGGTCCGTTTTTTGCCGCGGCGGCCCATTCCGGGGTGCCGGCGCCGGTCCGTTTTTTGCCGCGGCGGCCCATTCCGGGGTGCCAGGGCCGGTCCATTTTTTGCCGCGGCGGCCCATTCCGGGGTGCCGGACCAGGTCCGTTTTTTGCCGCGGCGGCCCATTCCGGGGTGCCGGCTCCGGTCCGTTTTTTGCCGCGGCGGCCCATTCCGGGGTGCCGGACCCGGTCCGTTTTTTGCCGCGGCGGCCCATTCCGGGGTGCCGGGGCCGGTCCGTTTTTTGCCGCGGCGGCCCATTCCGGGGTGCCGGAGCCGGTCCGTTTTTTGCCGCGGCGGCCCATTCATGGGTGCCGGCGCCGGTCCGTTTTTTGCCGCGGCGGCCCATTCTGGGGTGCCGGCTCCGGTCCGTTTTTTGCCGCGGCGGCCCATTCCGGGGTGCCGGCTCCGGTCCGTTTTTTGCCGCGGCGGCCCATTCCGGGGTGCCGGGGCCGGTCCGTTTTTTGCCGCGGCGGCCCATTCCGGGGTGCCGGGGCCGGTCCGTTTTTTGCCGCGGCGGCCCATTCCGGGGTGCCGGGGCCGGTCCGTTTTTTGCCGCGGCAGCCCATTCCGGGGTGCCAGCTCCGGTCCGTTTTTTGCCGCGGCGGCCCATTCCGGGGTGCCGGCGCCGGTCCGTTTTTTGCCGCGGCGGCCCATTCCGGTGTGCCGGAGCCGGTCCGTTTTTTGCCGCTGCGGCCCATTCCGGGGTGCCGGCGCCGGTCCGTTTTTGCCGCGGCGGCCCATTCCGGGGTGCCGGGGCCGGTCCGTTTTTTGCCGCGGCGGCCCATTCCGGGGTGCCGGACCCGGTCCGTTTTTTGCCGCGGCGGCCCATTCCGGGGTGCCGGACCAAGACCGTTTTTTGCCGCGGCGGCCCATTCCGGGGTGCCGGGGCCGGTCCTTTTTTTGCCGCGGCGGCCCATTCCGGGGTGCCGGCGCCGGTCCGTTTTTTGCCGCGGCGGCCCATTCCGGGGTGCCGGACCCGGTCCGTTTTTTGCCGCGGCGGCCCATTCCGGGGTGCCGGCTCCGGTCCTTTTTTTGCCGCGGCGGCCCATTCCGGGGTGCCGGACCCGGTCCGTTTTTTGCCGCGGCGGCCCATTCCGGGGTGCCGGCGCCGGTCCGTTTTTTGCCGCGGCGGCCCATTCCGGGGTGCCGGCTCCGGTCCGTTTTTTGCCGCGGCGGCCCATTCCGGGGTGCCGGCGCCGGTCCGTTTTTTGCCGCGGCGGCCCATTCCGGGGTGCCGGCTCCGGTCCGTTTTTTGCCGCGGCGGCCCATTCCGGGGTGCCGGGGCCGGTCCGTTTTTTGCCGCGGCGGCCCATTCCGGGGTGCCGGCTCCGGTCCGTTTTTTGCCGCGGCGGCCCATTCCGGGGTACCAGCGCCGGTCCGTTTTTTGCCGCGGCGGCCCTTTCCGGGGTGCCGGGGCCGGTCCGTTTTTTGCCGCGGCGGCCCATTCCGGGGTGCCGGACCCGGTCCGTTTTTTGCCGCGGCGGCCCATTCCGGGGTGCCGGACCCGGTCCGTTTTTTGCCGCGGCGGCCCATTCATGGGTGCCGGCTCCGATCCGTTTTTTGCCGCGGCGGCCCATTCCGGGGTGCCGGAGCCGGTCCGTTTTTTGCCGCGGCGGCCCATTCCGGGGTGCCAGAGCAGGTCCGTTTTTTGCCACGGCGGCCCATTCCGGGGTGCCGGCGCCGGTCCGTTTTTTGCCGTGGCGGCCCATTCCGGGGTGCCGGCTCCGGTCCGTTTTTTGCCGCGGCGGCCCATTCCGGGGTGCCGGCTCCGGTCCGTTTTTTGCCGCGGCGGCCCATTCCGGGGTGCCAGAGCCGGTCCGTTTTTTGCCGCGGCGGCCCATTCCGGGGTGCCGGCTCCGATCCGTTTTTTGCCGCGGCGGCCCATTCCGGGGTGCCGGAGCCGGTCCGTTTTTTGCCGCGGCGGCCCATTCCGGGGTGCCGGACCAAGACCGTTTTTTGCCGCGGCGGCCCATTCCGGGGTGCCGGCTCCGGTCCTTTTTTTGCCGCGGCGGCCCATTCCGGGGTGCCGGCGCCGGTCCGTTTTTTGCCGCGGCGGCCCATTCCGGGGTGCCGGACCCGGTCCGTTTTTTGCCGCGGCGGCCCATTCCGGGGTGCCAGGGCTGGTCCGTTTTTTGCCGCGGCGGCCCATTCCGGGGTGCCGGAGCCGGTCCGTTTTTTGCCGCGGCGGCCCATTCCGGGGTGCCGGGGCCGGTCCGTTTTTTGCCGCGGCGGCCCATTCTGGGGTGCCGGGGCCGGTCCGTTTTTTGCAGCGGTGGCCCATTCCGGGGTGCCGGCTCCGGTCCGTTTTTTGACGCGGCGGCCCATTCCGGGGTGCCAGAGCCGGTCCGTTTTTTGCCGCGGCGGCCCATTCCGGGGTGCCGGGGCCGGTCCGTTTTTTGCCGCGGCGGCCCATTCCAGGGTGCCGGCGCCGGTCCGTTTTTTGCCGCGGCGGCCCATTCCGGGGTGCCGGCACCGGTCCGTTTTTTGCCGCGGCGGCCCATTCCGGGGTGCCGGGGCCGGTCCGTTTTTTGCCGCGGCGGCCCATTCCGGGGTGCCGGCGCCGGTCCGTTTTTTGCCGCGGCGGCCCATTCCGGGGTGCCGGAGCCGGTCCGTTTTTTGCCGCGGCGGCCCATTCCGGGGTGCCGGGGCCGGTCCGTTTTTTGCCGCGGCGGCCCATTCCGGGGTGCCGGAGCCAGTCCGTTTTTTGCCGCGGCGGCCCATTCCGGGGTGCCGGGGCCGGTCCTTTTTTTGCCGCGGCGGCCCATTCCGGGGTGCCGGACCCGGTCCGTTTTTTGCCGCGGCGGCCCATTCCGGGGTGCCGGGGCGGGTCCGTTTTTTGCCGCGGCGGCCCATTCCGGGGTGCCGGCTCCGGTCCGTTTTTTGCCGCGGCGGCCCATTCCGGGGTGCCGGACCCGGTCCGTTTTTTGCCGCGGCGGCCCATTCCGGGGTGCCGGCGCCGGTCCGTTTTTTGCCGCGGCGGCCCATTCCGGGGTGCCGGCGCCGGTCCGTTTTTTGCCGCGGCGGCCCATTCCGGGGTGCCAGAGCCGGTCCGTTTTTTGCCGCGGCGGCCCATTCCGGGGTGCCGGACCCGGTCCGTTTTTTGCCGCGGCGGCCCATTCCGGGGTGCCGGCTCCGGTCCGTTTTTTGCCGCGGCGGCCCATTCCGGGGTGCCGGCTCCGGTCCGTTTTTTGCCACGGCGGCCCATTCCGGGGTGCCGGAGCCGGTCCGTTTTTTGCCGCGGCGGCCCATTCCGGGGTGCCGGCTCCGGTCCGTTTTTTGACGCGGCGGCCCATTCCGGGGTGCCGGCTCCGGTCCGTTTTTTGCCGCGGCGGCCCATTCAGGGGTGCCGGCGCCGGTCCGTTTTTTGCCGCGGCGGCCCATTCCGGGGTGCCGGCGCCGGTCCGTTTTTTGCCGCGGCGGCCCATTCCGGGGTGCCAGGGCCGGTCCATTTTTTGCCGCGGCGGCCCATTCCGGGGTGCCGGACCAGGTCCGTTTTTTGCCGCGGCGGCCCATTCCGGGGTGCCGGCTCCGGTCCGTTTTTTGCCGCGGCGGCCCATTCCGGGGTGCCGGACCCGGTCCGTTTTTTGCCGCGGCGGCCCATTCCGGGGTGCCGGGGCCGGTCCGTTTTTTGCCGCGGCGGCCCATTCCGGGGTGCCGGGGCCGGTCCGTTTTTTGCCGCGGCGGCCCATTCATGGGTGCCGGCGCCGGTCCGTTTTTTGCCGCGGCGGCCCATTCTGGGGTGCCGGGGCCGGTCCGTTTTTTGCCGCGGCGGCCCATTCCGGGGTGCCGGCTCCGGTCCGTTTTTTGCCGCGGCGGCCCATTCCGGGGTGCCGGGGCCGGTCCGTTTTTTGCCGCGGCGGCCCATTCCGGGGTGCCGGGGCCGGTCCGTTTTTTGCCGCGGCAGCCCATTCCGGGGTGCCAGCTCCGGTCCGTTTTTTGCCGCGGCGGCCCATTCCGGGGTGCCGGCGCCGGTCCGTTTTTTGCCGCGGCGGCCCATTCCGGGGTGCCGGCTCCGGTCCGTTTTTTGCCGCGGCGGCCCATTCCAGGGTGCCGGGGCCGGTCCGTTTTTTGCCGCGGCGGCCCATTCCGGGGTGCCGGCTCCGGTCCGTTTTTTGCCGCGGCGGCCCATTCCGGGGGTACCAGCGCCGGTCCGTTTTTTGCCGCGGCGGCCCTTTCCGGGGTGCCGGGGCCGGTCCGTTTTTTGCCGCGGCGGCCCATTCCGGGGTGCCGGACCCGGTCCGTTTTTTGCCGCGGCGGCCCATTCCGGGGTGCCGGACCCGGTCCGTTTTTTGCCGCGGCGGCCCATTCCGGGGTGCCGGCTCCGATCCGTTTTTTGCCGCGGCGGCCCATTCCGGGGTGCCGGACCCGGTCCGCGTTTTGCCGCGGCGGCCCATTCCGGGGGTGCCGGGGCCGGTCCGTTTTTTGCCGCGGCGGCCCATTCCGGGGTGCCGGCGCCGGTCCGTTTTTTGCCGCGGCGGCCCATTCCGGGGTGCCGGCGCCGGTCCGTTTTTTGCCGCGGCGGCCCATTCCGGGGTGCCGGCTCCGGTCCGTTTTTTGCTGCGGCGGCCCATTCCGGGGTGCCGGAGCCGGTCCGTTTTTTGCCGCGGCGGCCCATTCCGGGGTGCCAGAGCAGGTCCGTTTTTTGCCACGGCGGCCCATTCCGGGGTGCCGGCGCCGGTCCGTTTTTTGCCGTGGCGGCCCATTCCGGGGTGCCGGCTCCGGTCCGTTTTTTGCCGCGGCGGCCCATTCCGGGGTGCCGGCTCCGGTCCGTTTTTTGCCGCGGCGGCCCATTCCGGGGTGCCAGAGCCGGTCCGTTTTTTGCCGCGGCGGCCCATTCCGGGGTGCCGGCTCCGGTCCGTTTTTTGCCGCGGCGGCCCATTCCGGGGTGCCGGAGCCGGTCCGTTTTTTGCCGCGGCGGCCCATTCCGGGGTGCCGGACCAAGACCGTTTTTTGCCGCGGCGGCCCATTCCGGGGTGCCGGCTCCGGTCCTTTTTTTGCCGCGGCGGCCCATTCCGGGGTGCCGGCGCCGGTCCGTTTTTTGCCGCGGCGGCCCATTCCGGGGTGCCGGACCCGGTCCGTTTTTTGCCGCGGCGGCCCATTCCGGGGTGCCGGGGCCGGTCCGTTTTTTGCCGCGGCGGCCCATTCCGGGGTGCCGGACCCGGTCCGTTTTTTGCCGCGGCGGCCCATTCCGGGGTGCCGGGGCCGGTCCGTTTTTTGCCGCGGCGGCCCATTCTGGGGTGCCGGGGCCGGTCCGTTTTTTGCAGCGGTGGCCCATTCCGGGGTGCCGGCTCCGGTCCGTTTTTTGACGCGGCGGCCCATTCCGGGGTGCCAGAGCCGGTCCGTTTTTTGCCGCGGCGGCCCATTCCGGGGTGCCGGACCCGGTCCGTTTTTTGCCGCGGCGGCCCATTCCAGGGTGCCGGCGCCGGTCCGTTTTTTGCCGCGGCGGCCCATTCCGGGGTGCCGGCACCGGTCCGTTTTTTGCCGCGGCGGCCCATTCCGGGGTGCCGGGGCCGGTCCGTTTTTTGCCGCGGCGGCCCATTCCGGGGTGCCGGCGCCGGTCCGTTTTTTGCCGCGGCGGCCCATTCCGGGGTGCCGGAGCCGGTCCGTTTTTTGCCGCGGCGGCCCATTCCGGGGTGCCGGGGCCGGTCCGTTTTTTGCCGCGGCGGCCCATTCCGGGGTGCCGGAGCCAGTCCGTTTTTTGCCGCGGCGGCCCATTCCGGGGTGCCGGGGCCGGTCCTTTTTTTGCCGCGGCGGCCCATTCCGGGGTGCCGGACCCGGTCCGTTTTTTGCCGCGGCGGCCCATTCCGGGGTGCCGGGGCGGGTCCGTTTTTTGCCGCGGCGGCCCATTCCGGGGTGCCGGCTCCGGTCCGTTTTTTGCCGCGGCGGCCCATTCCGGGGTGCCGGACCCGGTCCGTTTTTTGCCGCGGCGGCCCATTCCGGGGTGCCGGCGCCGGTCCGTTTTTTGCCGCGGCGGCCCATTCCGGGGTGCCAGAGCCGGTCCGTTTTTTGCCGCGGCGGCCCATTCCGGGGTGCCGGACCCGGTCCGTTTTTTGCCGCGGCGGCCCATTCCGGGGTGCCGGCTCCGGTCCGTTTTTTGCCGCGGCGGCCCATTCCGGGGTGCCAGAGCCGGTCCGTTTTTTGCCACGGCGGCCCATTCCGGGGTGCCGGAGCCGGTCCGTTTTTTGCCGCGGCGGCCCATTCCGGGGTGCCGGCTCCGGTCCGTTTTTTGACGCGGCGGCCCATTCCGGGGTGCCGGCTCCGGTCCGTTTTTTGCCGCGGCGGCCCATTCAGGGGTGCCGGCGCCGGTCCGTTTTTTGCCGCGGCGGCCCATTCCGGGGTGCCGGCGCCGGTCCGTTTTTTGCCGCGGCGGCCCATTCCGGGGTGCCAGGGCCGGTCCATTTTTTGCCGCGGCGGCCCATTCCGGGGTGCCGGACCAGGTCCGTTTTTTGCCGCGGCGGCCCATTCCGGGGTGCCGGCTCCGGTCCGTTTTTTGCCGCGGCGGCCCATTCCGGGGTGCCGGACCCGGTCCGTTTTTTGCCGCGGCGGCCCATTCCGGGGTGCCGGGGCCGGTCCGTTTTTTGCCGCGGCGGCCCATTCCGGGGTGCCGGGGCCGGTCCGTTTTTTGCCGCGGCGGCCCATTCATGGGTGCCGGCGCCGGTCCGTTTTTTGCCGCGGCGGCCCATTCTGGGGTGCCGGCTCCGGTCCGTTTTTTGCCGCGGCGGCCCATTCCGGGGTGCCGGCTCCGGTCCGTTTTTTGCCGCGGCGGCCCATTCCGGGGTGCCGGGGCCGGTCCGTTTTTTGCCGCGGCGGCCCATTCCGGGGTGCCGGGGCCGGTCCGTTTTTTGCCGCGGCAGCCCATTCCGGGGTGCCAGCTCCGGTCCGTTTTTTGCCGCGGCGGCCCATTCCGGGGTGCCGGCGCCGGTCCGTTTTTTGCCGCGGCGGCCCATTCCGGTGTGCCGGAGCCGGTCCGTTTTTTGCCGCTGCGGCCCATTCCGGGGTGCCGGCGCCGGTCCGTTTTTGCCGCGGCGGCCCATTCCTGGGTGCCGGCTCCGGTCCGTTTTTTGCCGCGGCGGCCCATTCCGGGGTGCCGGACCCGGTCCGTTTTTTGCCGCGACGGCCCATTCCGGGGTGCCGGACCAAGACCGTTTTTTGCCGCGGCGGCCCATTCCGGGGTGCCGGCGCCGGTCCTTTTTTTGCCGCGGCGGCCCATTCCGGGGTGCCGGGGCCGGTCCGTTTTTTGCCGCGGCGGCCCATTCTGGGGTGCCGGGGCCGGTCCGTTTTTTGCCGCGGTGGCCCATTCCGGGGTGCCGGGGCCGGTCCGTTTTTTGCCGCGGCGGCCCATTCCAGGTTGCCGGCTCCGGTCCGTTTTTTGCCGCGGCGGCCCATTCCGGGGTGCCAGAGCCGGTCCGTTTTTTGCCGCGGCGGCCCATTCCGGGGTTCCGGTGCCGGTCCGTTTTTTGCCGCGGCGGCCCATTCCAGGGTGCCGGCGCCGGTCCGTTTTTTGCCGCGGCGGCCCATTCCGGGGTGCCGGGGCCGGTCCGTTTTTTGCCGCGGCGGCCCATTCCGGGGTGCCGGCGCCGGTCCGTTTTTTGCCGCGGCGGCCCATTCCGGGGTGCCGGACCCGGTCCGCGTTTTGCCGCGGCGGCCCATTCCGGGGTGCCGGGGCCGGTCCGTTTTTTGCCGCGGCGGCCCATTCCGGGGTGCCAGAGCCAGTCCGTTTTTTGCCGCGGCGGCCCATTCCGGGGTGCCGGCTCCGGTCTGTTTTTTGCCGCGGCGGCCCATTCCGGGGTGCCGGACCCGGTCCGTTTTTTGCCGCGGCAGCCCTTTCCGGGGTGCCGGCTCCGGTCCTTTTTTTGCCGCGGCGGCCCATTCCGGGGTGCCGGCGCCGGTCCGTTTTTTGCCGCGGCGGCCCATTCCGGGGTGCCAGGGCCGGTCCGTTTTTTGCCGCGGCGGCCCATTCCGGGGTGCCGGCTCCGGTCCTTTTTTTGCCGCGGCGGCCCATTCCGGGGTGCCGGACCCGGTCCGTTTTTTGCCGCGGCGGCCCATTCCGGGGTGCCGGACCCGGTCCGTTTTTTGCCGCGGCGGCCCATTCCGGGGTGCCGGCTCCGGTCCGTTTTTTGCCGCGGCGGCCCATTCCGGGGTGCCGGGGCCGGTCCGTTTTTTGCCGCGGCGGCCCATTCCGGGGTGCCGGAGCCGGTCCGTTTTTTGCCGCGGCGGCCCATTCCGGGGTGCCGGGGCCGGTCCGTTTTTTGCCGCGGCGGCCCATTCCGGGGTGCCGGAGCCGGTCCGTTTTTTGCCGCGGCGGCCCATTCCGGGGTGCCGGCTCCGGTCCTTTTTTTGCCGCGGCGGCCCATTCCGGGGTGCCGGACCCGGTCCGTTTTTTGCCGCGGCGGCCCATTCCGGGGTGCCGGGGCGGGTCCGTTTTTTGCCGCGGCGGCCCATTCCGGGGTGCCGGCTCCGGTCCGTTTTTTGCCGCGGCGGCCCATTCCGGGGTGCCGGACCCGGTCCGTTTTTTGCCGCGGCGGCCCATTCCGGGGTGCCGGCGCCGGTCCGTTTTTTGCCGCGGCGGCCCATTCCGGGGTGCCGGCGCCGGTCCGTTTTTTGCCGCGGCGGCCCATTCCGGGGTGCCAGAGCCGGTCCGTTTTTTGCCGCGGCGGCCCATTCCGGGGTGCCGGACCCGGTCCGTTTTTTGCCGCGGCGGCCCATTCCGGGGTGCCGGGGCCGGTCCGTTTTTTGCCGCGGCGGCCCATTCCGGGGTGCCAGAGCCGGTCCGTTTTTTGCCACGGCGGCCCATTCCGGGGTGCCGGCTCCGGTCCGTTTTTTGCCGCGGCGGCCCATTCCGGGGTGCCGGCTCCGGTCCGTTTTTTGATGCGGCGGCCCATTCCGGGGTGCCGGCTCCGGTCCGTTTTTTGCCGCGGCGGCCCATTCAGGGGTGCCGGCGCCGGTCCGTTTTTTGCCGCGGCGGCCCATTCCGGGGTGCCGGCGCCGGTCCGTTTTTTGCCGCGGCGGCCCATTCCGGGGTGCCAGGGCCGGTCCATTTTTTGCCGCGGCGGCCCATTCCGGGGTGCCGGACCAGGTCCGTTTTTTGCCGCGGCGGCCCATTCCGGGGTGCCGGCTCCGGTCCGTTTTTTGCCGCGGCGGCCCATTCCGGGGTGCCGGACCCGGTCCGTTTTTTGCCGCGGCGGCCCATTCCGGGGTGCCGGGGCCGGTCCGTTTTTTGCCGCGGCGGCCCATTCCGGGGTGCCGGGGCCGGTCCGTTTTTTGCCGCGGCAGCCCATTCATGGGTGCCGGCGCCGGTCCGTTTTTTGCCGCGGCGGCCCATTCTGGGGTGCCGGCTCCGGTCCGTTTTTTGCCGCGGCGGCCCATTCCGGGGTGCCGGCTCCGGTCCGTTTTTTGCCGCGGCGGCCCATTCCGGGGTGCCGGGGCCGGTCCGTTTTTTGCCGCGGCGGCCCATTCCGGGGTGCCGGGGCCGGTCCGTTTTTTGCCGCGGCGGCCCATTCCGGGGTGCCGGGGCCGGTCCGTTTTTTGCCGCGGCAGCCCATTCCGGGGTGCCAGCTCCGGTCCGTTTTTTGCCGCGGCGGCCCATTCCGGGGTGCCGGCGCCGGTCCGTTTTTTGCCGCGGCGGCCCATTCCGGTGTGCCGGAGCCGGTCCGTTTTTTGCCGCTGCGGCCCATTCCGGGGTGCCGGCGCCGGTCCGTTTTTGCCGCGGCGGCCCATTCCTGGGTGCCGGCTCCGGTCCGTTTTTTGCCGCGGCGGCCCATTCCGGGGTGCCGGACCCGGTCCGTTTTTTGCCGCGACGGCCCATTCCGGGGTGCCGGACCAAGACCGTTTTTTGCCGCGGCGGCCCATTCCGGGGTGCCGGCGCCGGTCCTTTTTTTGCCGCGGCGGCCCATTCCGGGGTGCCGGGGCCGGTCCGTTTTTTGCCGCGGCGGCCCATTCTGGGGTGCCGGGGCCGGTCCGTTTTTTGCCGCGGTGGCCCATTCCGGGGTGCCGGGGCCGGTCCGTTTTTTGCCGCGGCGGCCCATTCCAGGTTGCCGGCTCCGGTCCGTTTTTTGCCGCGGCGGCCCATTCCGGGGTGCCAGAGCCGGTCCGTTTTTTGCCGCGGCGGCCCATTCCGGGGTGCCGGGGCCGGTCCGTTTTTTGCCGCGGCGGCCCATTCCAGGGTGCCGGCGCCGGTCCGTTTTTTGCCGCGGCGGCCCATTCCGGGGTGCCGGGGCCGGTCCGTTTTTTGCCGCGGCGGCCCATTCCGGGGTGCCGGGGCCGGTCCGTTTTTTGCCGCGGCGGCCCATTCCGGGGTGCCGGCTCCGGTCCGTTTTTTGCCGCGGCGGCCCATTCCGGGGTGCCGGCTCCGGTCCTTTTTTTGCCGCGGCGGCCCATTCCGGGGTGCCGGCTCCGGTCCGTTTTTTGCCGCGGCGGCCCATTCCGGGGTGCCAGGGCCGGTCCGTTTTTTGCCGCGGCGGCCCATTCCGGGGTGCCGGCTCCGGTCCTTTTTTTGCCGCGGCGGCCCATTCCGGGGTGCCGGACCCGGTCCGTTTTTTGCCGCGGCGGCCCATTCCAGGGTGCCGGCTCCGGTCCGTTTTTTGCCGCGGCGGCCCATTCCGGGGTGCCGGCTCCGGTCCGTTTTTTGCCGCGGCGGCCCATTCCGGGGTGCCGGCTCCGGTCCGTTTTTTGCCGCGGCGGCCCATTCCGGGTGCCGGAGCCGGTCCGTTTTTTGCCGCGGCGGCCCATTCCGGGGTGCCGGACCCGGTCCGTTTTTTGCCGCGGCGGCCCATTCCGGGGTGCCGGAGCCAGTCCGTTTTTTGCCGCGGCGGCCCATTCCGGGGTGCCGGCTCCGGTCCTTTTTTTGCCGCGGCGGCCCATTCCGGGGTGCCGGACCCGGTCCGTTTTTTGCCGCGGCGGCCCATTCCGGGGTGCCGGGGCGGGTCCGTTTTTTGCCGCGGCGGCCCATTCCGGGGTGCCAGAGCCGGTCCGTTTTTTGCCGCGGCGGCCCATTCCGGGGTGCCGGACCCGGTCCGTTTTTTGCCGCGGCGGCCCATTCCGGGGTGCCGGCGCCGGTCCGTTTTTTGCCGCGGCGGCCCATTCCGGGGTGCCGGCGCCGGTCCGTTTTTTGCCGCGGCGGCCCATTCCGGGGTGCCAGAGCCGGTCCGTTTTTTGCCGCGGCGGCCCATTCCGGGGTGCCGGACCCGGTCCGTTTTTTGCCGCGGCGGCCCATTCCGGGGTGCCGGCTCCGGTCCGTTTTTTGCCGCGGCGGCCCATTCCGGGGTGCCAGAGCCGGTCCGTTTTTTGCCACGGCGGCCCATTCCGGGGTGCCGGCTCCGGTCCGTTTTTTGCCGCGGCGGCCCATTCCGGGGTGCCGGCTCCGGTCCGTTTTTTGACGCGGCGGCCCATTCCGGGGTGCCGGCTCCGGTCCGTTTTTTGCCGCGGCGGCCCATTCAGGGGTGCCGGCGCCGGTCCGTTTTTTGCCGCGGCGGCCCATTCCGGGGTGCCGGCGCCGGTCCGTTTTTTGCCGCGGCGGCCCATTCCGGGGTGCCAGGGCCGGTCCATTTTTTGCCGCGGCGGCCCATTCCGGGGTGCCGGACCAGGTCCGTTTTTTGCCGCGGCGGCCCATTCCGGGGTGCCGGCTCCGGTCCGTTTTTTGCCGCGGCGGCCCATTCCGGGGTGCCGGACCCGGTCCGTTTTTTGCCGCGGCGGCCCATTCCGGGGTGCCGGGGCCGGTCCGTTTTTTGCCGCGGCGGCCCATTCCGGGGTGCCGGGGCCGGTCCGTTTTTTGCCGCGGCGGCCCATTCATGGGTGCCGGCGCCGGTCCGTTTTTTGCCGCGGCGGCCCATTCTGGGGTGACGGCTCCGGTCCGTTTTTTGCCGCGGCGGCCCATTCCGGGGTGCCGGACCCGGTCCGTTTTTTGCCGCGGCGGCCCATTCCGGGGTGCCGGCTCCGGTCCGTTTTTTGCCGCGGCGGCCCATTCCGGGGTGCCGGGGCCGGTCCGTTTTTTGCCGCGGCGGCCCATTCCGGGGTGCCGGGGCCGGTCCGTTTTTTGCCGCGGCAGCCCATTCCGGGGTGCCAGCTCCGGTCCGTTTTTTGCCGCGGCGGCCCATTCCGGGGTGCCGGCGCCGGTCCGTTTTTTGCCGCGGCGGCCCATTCCGGTGTGCCGGAGCCGGTCCGTTTTTTGCCGCATCGGCCCATTCCGGGGTGCCGGCGCCGGTCCGTTTTTGCCGCGGCGGCCCATTCCTGGGTGCCGGCTCCGGTCCGTTTTTTGCCGCGGCGGCCCATTCCGGGGTGCCGGACCCGGTCCGTTTTTTGCCGCGGCGGCCCATTCCGGGGTGCCAGGGCCGGTCCGTTTTTTGCCGCGGCGGCCCATTCCGGGGTGCCGGCTCCGGTCCTTTTTTTGCCGCGGCGGCCCATTCCGGGGTGCCGGACCCGGTCCGTTTTTTGCCGCGGCGGCCCATTCCGGGGTGCCGGACCCGGTCCGTTTTTTGCCGCGGCGGCCCATTCCGGGGTGCCGGCTCCGGTCCGTTTTTTGCCGCGGCGGCCCATTCCGGGGTGCCGGACCCGGTCCGTTTTTTGCCGCGGCGGCCCATTCCGGGGTGCCGGAGCCGGTCCGTTTTTTGCCGCGGCGGCCCATTCCGGGGTGCCGGGGCCGGTCCGTTTTTTGCCGCGGCGGCCCATTCCGGGGTGCCGGAGCCAGTCCGTTTTTTGCCGCGGCGGCCCATTCCGGGGTGCCGGCTCCGGTCCTTTTTTTGCCGCGGCGGCCCATTCCGGGGTGCCGGACCCGGTCCGTTTTTTGCCGCGGCGGCCCATTCCGGGGTGCCGGGGCGGGTCCGTTTTTTGCCGCGGCGGCCCATTCCGGGGTGCCGGCTCCGGTCCGTTTTTTGCCGCGGCGGCCCATTCCGGGGTGCCGGACCCGGTCCGTTTTTTGCCGCGGCGGCCCATTCCGGGGTGCCGGCGCCGGTCCGTTTTTTGCCGCGGCGGCCCATTCCGGGGTGCCAGAGCCGGTCCGTTTTTTGCCGCGGCGGCCCATTCCGGGGTGCCGGACCCGGTCCGTTTTTTGCCGCGGCGGCCCATTCCGGGGTGCCGGCTCCGGTCCGTTTTTTGCCGCGGCGGCCCATTCCGGGGTGCCAGAGCCGGTCCGTTTTTTGCCACGGCGGCCCATTCCGGGGTGCCGGCTCCGGTCCGTTTTTTGCCGCGGCGGCCCATTCCGGGGTGCCGGCTCCGGTCCGTTTTTTGCCGCGGCGGCCCATTCCGGGGTGCCGGCTCCGGTCCGTTTTTTGCCGCGGCGGCCCATTCAGGGGTGCCGGCGCCGGTCCGTTTTTTGCCGCGGCGGCCCATTCCGGGGTGCCGGCGCCGGTCCGTTTTTTGCCGCGGCGGCCCATTCCGGGGTGCCAGGGCCGGTCCATTTTTTGCCGCGGCGGCCCATTCCGGGGTGCCGGACCAGGTCCGTTTTTTGCCGCGGCGGCCCATTCCGGGGTGCCGGCTCCGGTCCGTTTTTTGCCGCGGCGGCCCATTCCGGGGTGCCGGACCCGGTCCGTTTTTTGCCGCGGCGGCCCATTCCGGGGTGCCGGGGCCGGTCCGTTTTTTGCCGCGGCGGCCCATTCCGGGGTGCCGGGGCCGGTCCGTTTTTTGCCGCGGCGGCCCATTCATGGATGCCGGCGCCGGTCCGTTTTTTGCCGCGGCGGCCCATTCCGGGGTGCCGGCTCCGGTCCGTTTTTTGCCGCGGCGGCCCATTCCGGGGTGCCGGCTCCGGTCCGTTTTTTGCCGCGGCGGCCCATTCCGGGGTGCCGGGGCCGGTCCGTTTTTTGCCGCGGCGGCCCATTCTGGGGTGCCGGGGCCGGTCCGTTTTTTGCCGCGGCGGCCCATTCCGGGGTGCCGGGGCCGGTCCGTTTTTTGCCGCGGCAGCCCATTCCGGGGTGCCAGCTCCGGTCCGTTTTTTGCCGCGGCGGCCCATTCCGGGGTGCCGGCGCCGGTCCGTTTTTTGCCGCGGCGGCCCATTCCGGTGTGCCGGAGCCGGTCCGTTTTTTGCCGCTGCGGCCCATTCCGGGGTGCCGGCGCCGGTCCGTTTTTGCCGCGGCGGCCCATTCCTGGGTGCCGGCTCCGGTCCGTTTTTTGCCGCGGCGGCCCATTCCGGAGTGCCGGACCCGGTCCGTTTTTTGCCGCGGCGGCCCATTCCGGGGTGCCGGACCAAGACCGTTTTTTGCCGCGGCGGCCCATTCCGGGGTGCCGGCGCCGGTCCTTTTTTTGCCGCGGCGGCCCATTCCGGGGTGCCGGGGCCGGTCCGTTTTTTGCCGCGGCGGCCCATTCTGGGGTGCCGGGGCCGGTCTGTTTTTTGCCGCGGTGGCCCATTCCGGGGTGCCGGGGCCGGTCCGTTTTTTGCCGCGGCGGCCCATTCCAGGTTGCCGGCTCCGGTCCGTTTTTTGCCGCGGCGGCCCATTCCGGGGTGCCAGAGCCGGTCCGTTTTTTGCCGCGGCGGCCCATTCCGGGGTGCCGGCGCCGGTCCGTTTTTTGCCGCGGCGGCCCATTCTGGGGTGCCGGCTCCGGTCCGTTTTTTGCCGCGGCGGCCCATTCCGGGGTGCCGGCTCCGGTCCGTTTTTTGCCGCGGCGGCCCATTCCGGGGTGCCGGGGCCGGTCCGTTTTTTGCCGCGGCGGCCCATTCCGGGGTGCCGGGGCCGGTCCGTTTTTTGCCGCGGCGGCCCATTCCGGGGTGCCGGGGCCGGTCCGTTTTTTGCCGCGGCAGCCCATTCCGGGGTGCCAGCTCCGGTCCGTTTTTTGCCGCGGCGGCCCATTCCGGGGTGCCGGCTCCGGTCCGTTTTTTGCCGCGGCGGCCCATTCCGGTGTGCCGGAGCCGGTCCGTTTTTTGCCGCTGCGGCCCATTCCGGGGTGCCGGCGCCGGTCCGTTTTTGCCGCGGCGGCCCATTCCTGGGTGCCGGCTCCGGTCCGTTTTTTGCCGCGGCGGCCCATTCCGGGGTGCCGGCGCCGGTCCGTTTTTTGCCGCGGCGGCCCATTCCGGTGTGCCGGAGCCGGTCCGTTTTTTGCCGCTGCGGCCCATTCCGGGGTGCCGGCGCCGGTCCGTTTTTGCCGCGGCGGCCCATTCCTGGGTGCCGGCTCCGGTCCGTTTTTTGCCGCGGCGGCCCATTCCGGGGTGCCGGACCCGGTCCGTTTTTTGCCGCGACGGCCCATTCCGGGGTGCCGGACCAAGACCGTTTTTTGCCGCGGCGGCCCATTCCGGGGTGCCGGCGCCGGTCCTTTTTTTGCCGCGGCGGCCCATTCCGGGGTGCCGGGGCCGGTCCGTTTTTTGCCGCGGCGGCCCATTCTGGGGTGCCGGGGCCGGTCCGTTTTTTGCCGCGGTGGCCCATTCCGGGGTGCCGGGGCCGGTCCGTTTTTTGCCGCGGCGGCCCATTCCAGGTTGCCGGCTCCGGTCCGTTTTTTGCCGCGGCGGCCCATTCCGGGGTGCCAGAGCCGGTCCGTTTTTTGCCGCGGCGGCCCATTCCGGGGTGCCGGGGCCGGTCCGTTTTTTGCCGCGGCGGCCCATTCCAGGGTGCCGGCGCCGGTCCGTTTTTTGCCGCGGCGGCCCATTCCGGGGTGCCGGGGCCGGTCCGTTTTTTGCCGCGGCGGCCCATTCCGGGGTGCCGGGGCCGGTCCGTTTTTTGCCGCGGCGGCCCATTCCGGGGTGCCGGACCCGGTCCGCGTTTTGCCGCGGCGGCCCATTCCGGGGTGCCGGGGCCGGTCCGTTTTTTGCCGCGGCGGCCCATTCCGGGGTGCCAGAGCCAGTCCGTTTTTTGCCGCGGCGGCCCATTCCGGGGTGCCGGCTCCGGTCTGTTTTTTGCCGCGGCGGCCCATTCCGGGGTGCCGGCTCCGGTCCTTTTTTTGCCGCGGCGGCCCATTCTGGGGTGCCGGCGCCGGTCCGTTTTTTGCCGCGGCGGCCCATTCCGGGGTGCCAGGGCCGGTCCGTTTTTTGCCGCGGCGGCCCATTCCGGGGTGCCGGCTCCGGTCCTTTTTTTGCCGCGGCGGCCCATTCCGGGGTGCCGGACCCGGTCCGTTTTTTGCCGCGGCGGCCCATTCCGGGGTGCCGGACCCGGTCCGTTTTTTGCCGCGGCGGCCCATTCCGGGGTGCCGGCTCCGGTCCGTTTTTTGCCGCGGCGGCCCATTCCGGGGTGCCGGACCCGGTCCGTTTTTTGCCGCGGCGGCCCATTCCGGGTGCCGGAGCCGGTCCGTTTTTTGCCGCGGCGGCCCATTCCGGGGTGCCGGGGCCGGTCCGTTTTTTGCCGCGGCGGCCCATTCCGGGGTGCCGGAGCCAGTCCGTTTTTTGCCGCGGCGGCCCATTCCGGGGTGCCGGCTCCGGTCCTTTTTTTGCCGCGGCGGCCCATTCCGGGGTGCCGGGGCCGGTCCGTTTTTTGCCGCGGCGGCCCATTCCGGGGTGCCGGGGCGGGTCCGTTTTTTGCCGCGGCGGCCCATTCCGGGGTGCCGGACCCGGTCCGTTTTTTGCCGCGGCGGCCCATTCCGGGGTGCCGGCTCCGGTCCGTTTTTTGCCGCGGCGGCCCATTCCGGGGTGCCAGAGCCGGTCCGTTTTTTGCCGCGGCGGCCCATTCCGGGGTGCCGGACCCGGTCCGTTTTTTGCCGCGGCGGCCCATTCCGGGGTGCCGGCGCCGGTCCGTTTTTTGCCGCGGCGGCCCATTCCGGGGTGCCGGCTCCGGTCCGTTTTTTGACGCGGCGGCCCATTCCGGGGTGCCGGCTCCGGTCCGTTTTTTGCCGCGGCGGCCCATTCAGGGGTGCCGGCGCCGGTCCGTTTTTTGCCGCGGCGGCCCATTCCGGGGTGCCGGCGCCGGTCCGTTTTTTGCCGCGGCGGCCCATTCCGGGGTGCCAGTGCCGGTCCATTTTTTGCCGCGGCGGCCCATTCCGGGGTGCCGGACCAGGTCCGTTTTTTGCCGCGGCGGCCCATTCCGGGGTGCCGGCTCCGGTCCGTTTTTTGCCGCGGCGGCCCATTCCGGGGTGCCGGGGCCGGTCCGTTTTTTGCCGCGGCGGCCCATTCCGGGGTGCCGGGGCCGGTCCGTTTTTTGCCGCGGCGGCCCATTCCGGGGTGCCGGGGCCGGTCCGTTTTTTGCCGCGGCGGCCCATTCATGGGTGCCGGCGCCGGTCCGTTTTTTGCCGCGGCGGCCCATTCTGGGGTGCCGGCTCCGGTCCGTTTTTTGCCGCGGCGGCCCATTCCGGGGTGCCGGCTCCGGTCCGTTTTTTGCCGCGGCGGCCCATTCCGGGGTGCCGGGGCCGGTCCGTTTTTTGCCGCGGCGGCCCATTCCGGGGTGCCGGGGCCGGTCCGTTTTTTGCCGCGGCGGCCCATTCCGGGGTGCCGGGGCCGGTCCGTTTTTTGCCGCGGCAGCCCATTCCGGGGTGCCAGCTCCGGTCCGTTTTTTGCCGCGGCGGCCCATTCCGGGGTGCCGGCGCCGGTCCGTTTTTTGCCGCGGCGGCCCATTCCGGTGTGCCGGAGCCGGTCCGTTTTTTGCCGCTGCGGCCCATTCCGGGGTGCCGGCGCCGGTCCGTTTTTGCCGCGGCGGCCCATTCCGGGGTGCCGGCTCCGGTCCGTTTTTTGCCGCGGCGGCCCATTCCGGGGTGCCGGACCCGGTCCGTTTTTTGCCGCGGCGGCCCATTCCGGGGTGCCAGGGCCGGTCCGTTTTTTGCCGCGGCGGCCCATTCCGGGGTGCCGGCTCCGGTCCTTTTTTTGCCGCGGCGGCCCATTCCGGGGTGCCGGACCCGGTCCGTTTTTTGCCGCGGCGGCCCATTCCGGGGTGCCGGACCCGGTCCGTTTTTTGCCGCGGCGGCCCATTCCGGGGTGCCGGCTCCGGTCCGTTTTTTGCCGCGGCGGCCCATTCCGGGGTGCCGGCTCCGGTCCGTTTTTTGCCGCGGCGGCCCATTCCGGGGTGCCGGAGCCGGTCCGTTTTTTGCCGCGGCGGCCCATTCCGGGGTGCCGGGGCCGGTCCGTTTTTTGCCGCGGCGGCCCATTCCGGGGTGCCGGAGCCAGTCCGTTTTTTGCCGCGGCGGCCCATTCCGGGGTGCCGGCTCCGGTCCTTTTTTTGCCGCGGCGGCCCATTCCGGGGTGCCGGACCCGGTCCGTTTTTTGCCGCGGCGGCCCATTCCGGGGTGCCGGGGCGGGTCCGTTTTTTGCCGCGGCGGCCCATTCCGGGGTGCCGGCTCCGGTCCGTTTTTTGCCGCGGCGGCCCATTCCGGGGTGCCGGACCCGGTCCGTTTTTTGCCGTGGCGGCCCATTCCGGGGTGCCGGCGCCGGTCCGTTTTTTGCCGCGGCGGCCCATTCCGGGGTGCCGGCGCCGGTCCGTTTTTTGCCGCGGCGGCCCATTCCGGGGTGCCAGAGCCGGTCCGTTTTTTGCCGCGGCGGCCCATTCCGGGGTGCCGGACCCGGTCCGTTTTTTGCCGCGGCGGCCCATTCCGGGGTGCCGGCGCCGGTCCGTTTTTTGCCGCGGCGGCCCATTCCGGGGTGCCGGCTCCGGTCCGTTTTTTGACGCGGCGGCCCATTCCGGGGTGCCGGCTCCGGTCCGTTTTTTGCCGCGGCGGCCCATTCAGGGGTGCCGGCGCCGGTCCGTTTTTTGCCGCGGCGGCCCATTCCGGGGTGCCGGCGCCGGTCCGTTTTTTGCCGCGGCGGCCCATTCCGGGGTGCCAGTGCCGGTCCATTTTTTGCCGCGGCGGCCCATTCCGGGGTGCCGGACCAGGTCCGTTTTTTGCCGCGGCGGCCCATTCCGGGGTGCCGGCTCCGGTCCGTTTTTTGCCGCGGCGGCCCATTCCGGGGTGCCGGGGCCGGTCCGTTTTTTGCCGCGGCGGCCCATTCCGGGGTGCCGGGGCCGGTCCGTTTTTTGCCGCGGCGGCCCATTCCGGGGTGCCGGGGCCGGTCCGTTTTTTGCCGCGGCGGCCCATTCATGGGTGCCGGCGCCGGTCCGTTTTTTGCCGCGGCGGCCCATTCTGGGGTGCCGGCTCCGGTCCGTTTTTTGCCGCGGCGGCCCATTCCGGGGTGCCGGCTCCGGTCCGTTTTTTGCCGCGGCGGCCCATTCCGGGGTGCCGGGGCCGGTCCGTTTTTTGCCGCGGCGGCCCATTCCGGGGTGCCGGGGCCGGTCCGTTTTTTGCCGCGGCGGCCCATTCCGGGGTGCCGGGGCCGGTCCGTTTTTTGCCGCGGCAGCCCATTCCGGGGTGCCAGCTCCGGTCCGTTTTTTGCCGCGGCGGCCCATTCCGGGGTGCCGGCGCCGGTCCGTTTTTTGCCGCGGCGGCCCATTCCGGTGTGCCGGAGCCGGTCCGTTTTTTGCCGCTGCGGCCCATTCCGGGGTGCCGGCGCCGGTCCGTTTTTGCCGCGGCGGCCCATTCCGGGGTGCCGGCTCCGGTCCGTTTTTTGCCGCGGCGGCCCATTCCGGGGTGCCGGACCCGGTCCGTTTTTTGCCGCGGCGGCCCATTCCGGGGTGCCAGGGCCGGTCCGTTTTTTGCCGCGGCGGCCCATTCCGGGGTGCCGGCTCCGGTCCTTTTTTTGCCGCGGCGGCCCATTCCGGGGTGCCGGACCCGGTCCGTTTTTTGCCGCGGCGGCCCATTCCGGGGTGCCGGACCCGGTCCGTTTTTTGCCGCGGCGGCCCATTCCGGGGTGCCGGCTCCGGTCCGTTTTTTGCCGCGGCGGCCCATTCCGGGGTGCCGGCTCCGGTCCGTTTTTTGCCGCGGCGGCCCATTCCGGGGTGCCGGAGCCGGTCCGTTTTTTGCCGCGGCGGCCCATTCCGGGGTGCCGGGGCCGGTCCGTTTTTTGCCGCGGCGGCCCATTCCGGGGTGCCGGAGCCAGTCCGTTTTTTGCCGCGGCGGCCCATTCCGGGGTGCCGGCTCCGGTCCTTTTTTTGCCGCGGCGGCCCATTCCGGGGTGCCGGACCCGGTCCGTTTTTTGCCGCGGCGGCCCATTCCGGGGTGCCGGGGCGGGTCCGTTTTTTGCCGCGGCGGCCCATTCCGGGGTGCCGGCTCCGGTCCGTTTTTTGCCGCGGCGGCCCATTCCGGGGTGCCGGACCCGGTCCGTTTTTTGCCGTGGCGGCCCATTCCGGGGTGCCGGCGCCGGTCCGTTTTTTGCCGCGGCGGCCCATTCCGGGGTGCCGGCGCCGGTCCGTTTTTTGCCGCGGCGGCCCATTCCGGGGTGCCAGAGCCGGTCCGTTTTTTGCCGCGGCGGCCCATTCCGGGGTGCCGGACCCGGTCCGTTTTTTGCCGCGGCGGCCCATTCCGGGGTGCCGGCGCCGGTCCGTTTTTTGCCGCGGCGGCCCATTCCGGGGTGCCGGCTCCGGTCCGTTTTTTGACGCGGCGGCCCATTCCGGGGTGCCGGCTCCGGTCCGTTTTTTGCCGCGGCGGCCCATTCAGGGGTGCCGGCGCCGGTCCGTTTTTTGCCGCGGCGGCCCATTCCGGGGTGCCGGCGCCGGTCCGTTTTTTGCCGCGGCGGCCCATTCCGGGGTGCCAGTGCCGGTCCATTTTTTGCCGCGGCGGCCCATTCCGGGGTGCCGGACCAGGTCCGTTTTTTGCCGCGGCGGCCCATTCCGGGGTGCCGGCTCCGGTCCGTTTTTTTGCCGCGGCGGCCCATTCCGGGGTGCCGGGGCCGGTCCGTTTTTTGCCGCGGCGGCCCATTCCGGGGTGCCGGGGCCGGTCCGTTTTTTGCCGCGGCGGCCCATTCCGGGGTGCCGGGGCCGGTCCGTTTTTTGCCGCGGCGGCCCATTCATGGGTGCCGGCGCCGGTCCGTTTTTTGCCGCGGCGGCCCATTCTGGGGTGCCGGCTCCGGTCCGTTTTTTGCCGCGGCGGCCCATTCCGGGGTGCCGGCTCCGGTCCGTTTTTTGCCGCGGCGGCCCATTCCGGGGTGCCGGGGCCGGTCCGTTTTTTGCCGCGGCGGCCCATTCCGGGGTGCCGGGGCCGGTCCGTTTTTTGCCGCGGCGGCCCATTCCGGGGTGCCGGGGCCGGTCCGTTTTTTGCCGCGGCAGCCCATTCCGGGGTGCCAGCTCCGGTCCGTTTTTTGCCGCGGCGGCCCATTCCGGGGTGCCGGCGCCGGTCCGTTTTTTGCCGCGGCGGCCCATTCCGGTGTGCCGGAGCCGGTCCGTTTTTTGCCGCTGCGGCCCATTCCGGGGTGCCGGCGCCGGTCCGTTTTTGCCGCGGCGGCCCATTCCGGGGTGCCGGCTCCGGTCCGTTTTTTGCCGCGGCGGCCCATTCCGGGGTGCCGGACCCGGTCCGTTTTTTGCCGCGGCGGCCCATTCCGGGGTGCCAGGGCCGGTCCGTTTTTTGCCGCGGCGGCCCATTCCGGGGTGCCGGCTCCGGTCCTTTTTTTGCCGCGGCGGCCCATTCCGGGGTGCCGGACCCGGTCCGTTTTTTGCCGCGGCGGCCCATTCCGGGGTGCCGGACCCGGTCCGTTTTTTGCCGCGGCGGCCCATTCCGGGGTGCCGGCTCCGGTCCGTTTTTTGCCGCGGCGGCCCATTCCGGGGTGCCGGCTCCGGTCCGTTTTTTGCCGCGGCGGCCCATTCCGGGGTGCCGGAGCCGGTCCGTTTTTTGCCGCGGCGGCCCATTCCGGGGTGCCGGGGCCGGTCCGTTTTTTGCCGCGGCGGCCCATTCCGGGGTGCCGGAGCCAGTCCGTTTTTTGCCGCGGCGGCCCATTCCGGGGTGCCGGCTCCGGTCCTTTTTTTGCCGCGGCGGCCCATTCCGGGGTGCCGGACCCGGTCCGTTTTTTGCCGCGGCGGCCCATTCCGGGGTGCCGGGGCGGGTCCGTTTTTTGCCGCGGCGGCCCATTCCGGGGTGCCGGCTCCGGTCCGTTTTTTGCCGCGGCGGCCCATTCCGGGGTGCCGGACCCGGTCCGTTTTTTGCCGTGGCGGCCCATTCCGGGGTGCCGGCGCCGGTCCGTTTTTTGCCGCGGCGGCCCATTCCGGGGTGCCGGCGCCGGTCCGTTTTTTGCCGCGGCGGCCCATTCCGGGGTGCCAGAGCCGGTCCGTTTTTTGCCGCGGCGGCCCATTCCGGGGTGCCGGACCCGGTCCGTTTTTTGCCGCGGCGGCCCATTCCGGGGTGCCGGCGCCGGTCCATTTTTTGCCGCGGCGGCCCATTCCGGGGTGCCGGACCAGGTCCGTTTTTTGCCGCGGCGGCCCATTCCGGGGTGCCGGCTCCGGTCCGTTTTTTGCCGCGGCGGCCCATTCCGGTGTGCCGGGGCCGGTCCGTTTTTTGCCGCGGCGGCCCATTCCGGGGTGCCGGACCCGGTCCGTTTTTTGCCGCGGCGGCCCATTCCGGGGTGCCGGCTCCGATCCGTTTTTTGCCGCGGCGGCCCATTCATGGGTGCCGGGGCCGGTCCGTTTTTTGCCGCGGCGGCCCATTCATGGGTGCCGGCTCCGGTCCGTTTTTTGCCGCGGCGGCCCATTCCGGGGTGCCGGCTCCGGTCCGTTTTTTGCCGCGGCGGCCCATTCCGGGGTGCCGGGGCCGGTCCGTTTTTTTGCCGCGGCGGCCCATTCCGGGGTGCCGGGGCCGGTCCGTTTTTTGCCGCGGCGGCCCATTCCGGGGTGCCGGGGCCGGTCCGTTTTTTGCCGCGGCAGCCCATTCCGGGGTGCCAGCTCCGGTCCGTTTTTTGCCGCGGCGGCCCATTCCGGGGTGCCGGCGCCGGTCCGTTTTTTGCCGCGGCGGCCCATTCCGGGGTGCCGGCTCCGGTCCGTTTTTTGCCGCTGCGGCCCATTCCGGGGTGCCGGCGCCGGTCCGTTTTTGCCGCGGCGGCCCATTCCTGGGTGCCGGCTCCGGTCCGTTTTTTGCCGCGGCGGCCCATTCCGGGGTGCCGGACCCGGTCCGTTTTTTGCCGCGGCGGCCCATTCCGGGGTGCCAGGGCCGGTCCGTTTTTTGCCGCGGCGGCCCATTCCGGGGTGCCGGCTCCGGTCCTTTTTTTGCCGCGGCGGCCCATTCCGGGGTGCCGGACCCGGTCCGTTTTTTGCCGCGGCGGCCCATTCCGGGGTGCCGGACCCGGTCCGTTTTTTGCCGCGGCGGCCCATTCCGGGGTGCCGGCTCCGGTCCGTTTTTTGCCGCGGCGGCCCATTCCGGGGTGCCGGCTCCGGTCCGTTTTTTGCCGCGGCGGCCCATTCCGGGGTGCCGGAGCCGGTCCGTTTTTTGCCGCGGCGGCCCATTCCGGGGTGCCGGACCCGGTCCGTTTTTTGCCGCGGCGGCCCATTCCGGGGTGCCGGAGCCAGTCCGTTTTTTGCCGCGGCGGCCCATTCCGGGGTGCCGGCTCCGGTCCTTTTTTTGCCGCGGCGGCCCATTCCGGGGTGCCGGACCCGGTCCGTTTTTTGCCGCGGCGGCCCATTCCGGGGTGCCGGGGCGGGTCCGTTTTTTTGCCGCGGCGGCCCATTCCGGGGTGCCGGCTCCGGTCCGTTTTTTGCCGCGGCGGCCCATTCCGGGGTGCCGGACCCGGTCCGTTTTTTGCCGTGGCGGCCCATTCCGGGGTGCCGGCGCCGGTCCGTTTTTTGCCGCGGCGGCCCATTCCGGGGTGCCGGCGCCGGTCCGTTTTTTGCCGCGGCGGCCCATTCCGGGGTGCCAGAGCCGGTCCGTTTTTTGCCGCGGCGGCCCATTCCGGGGTGCCGGACCCGGTCCGTTTTTTGCCGCGGCGGCCCATTCCGGGGTGCCGGCTCCGGTCCGTTTTTTGCCGCGGCGGCCCATTCCGGGGTGCCAGAGCCGGTCCGTTTTTTGCCACGGCGGCCCATTCCGGGGTGCCGGCTCCGGTCCGTTTTTTGCCGCGGCGGCCCATTCCGGGGTGCCGGCTCCGGTCCGTTTTTTGACGCGGCGGCCCATTCCGGGGTGCCGGCTCCGGTCCGTTTTTTGCCGCGGCGGCCCATTCAGGGGTGCCGGCGCCGGTCCGTTTTTTGCCGCGGCGGCCCATTCCGGGGTGCCGGGGCCGGTCCGTTTTTTGCCGCGGCGGCCCATTCCGGGGTGCCGGCGCCGGTCCATTTTTTGCCGCGGCGGCCCATTCCGGGGTGCCGGACCAGGTCCGTTTTTTGCCGCGGCGGCCCATTCCGGGGTGCCGGCTCCGGTCCGTTTTTTGCCGCGGCGGCCCATTCCGGGGTGCCGGACCCGGTCCGTTTTTTGCCGCGGCGGCCCATTCCGGGGTGCCGGGGCCGGTCCGTTTTTTGCCGCGGCGGCCCATTCCGGGGTGCCGGGGCCGGTCCGTTTTTTGCCGCGGCGGCCCATTCATGGATGCCGGCGCCGGTCCGTTTTTTGCCGCGGCGGCCCATTCTGGGGTGCCGGCTCCGGTCCGTTTTTTGCCGCGGCGGCCCATTCCGGGGTGCCGGCTCCGGTCCGTTTTTTGCCGCGGCGGCCCATTCGGTGCCGGGGCCGGTCCGTTTTTTTGCCGCGGCGGCCCATTCCGGGGTGCCGGGGCCGGTCCGTTTTTTGCCGCGGCGGCCCATTCCGGGGTGCCGGGGCCGGTCCGTTTTTTGCCGCGGCAGCCCATTCCGGGGTGCCAGCTCCGGTCCGTTTTTTGCCGCGGCGGCCCATTCCGGGGTGCCGGCGCCGGTCCGTTTTTTGCCGCGGCGGCCCATTCCGGGGTGCCGGCTCCGGTCCGTTTTTTGCCGCTGCGGCCCATTCCGGGGTGCCGGCGCCGGTCCGTTTTTGCCGCGGCGGCCCATTCCTGGGTGCCGGCTCCGGTCCGTTTTTTGCCGCGGCGGCCCATTCCGGGGTGCCGGACCCGGTCCGTTTTTTGCCGCGGCGGCCCATTCCGGGGTGCCAGGGCCGGTCCGTTTTTTGCCGCGGCGGCCCATTCCGGGGTGCCGGCTCCGGTCCTTTTTTTGCCGCGGCGGCCCATTCCGGGGTGCCGGACCCGGTCCGTTTTTTGCCGCGGCGGCCCATTCCGGGGTGCCGGACCCGGTCCGTTTTTTGCCGCGGCGGCCCATTCCGGGGTGCCGGCTCCGGTCCGTTTTTTGCCGCGGCGGCCCATTCCGGGGGTGCCGGCTCCGGTCCGTTTTTTGCCGCGGCGGCCCATTCCGGGGTGCCGGAGCCGGTCCGTTTTTTGCCGCGGCGGCCCATTCCGGGGTGCCGGACCCGGTCCGTTTTTTGCCGCGGCGGCCCATTCCGGGGTGCCGGAGCCAGTCCGTTTTTTGCCGCGGCGGCCCATTCCGGGGTGCCGGCTCCGGTCCTTTTTTTGCCGCGGCGGCCCATTCCGGGGTGCCGGAGCCGGTCCGTTTTTTGCCGCGGCGGCCCATTCCGGGGTTGCCGGGGCGGGTCCGTTTTTTGCCGCGGCGGCCCATTCCGGGGTGCCGGCTCCGGTCCGTTTTTTGCCGCGGCGGCCCATTCCGGGGTGCCGGACCCGGTCCGTTTTTTGCCGTGGCGGCCCATTCCGGGGTGCCGGCGCCGGTCCGTTTTTTGCCGCGGCGGCCCATTCCGGGGTGCCGGCGCCGGTCCGTTTTTTGCCGCGGCGGCCCATTCCGGGGTGCCAGAGCCGGTCCGTTTTTTGCCGCGGCGGCCCATTCCGGGGTGCCGGACCCGGTCCGTTTTTTTGCCGCGGCGGCCCATTCCGGGGTGCCGGCTCCGGTCCGTTTTTTGCCGCGGCGGCCCATTCCGGGGTGCCAGAGCCGGTCCGTTTTTTGCCACGGCGGCCCATTCCGGGGGTGCCGGCTCCGGTCCGTTTTTTGCCGCGGCGGCCCATTCCGGGGTGCCGGCTCCGGTCCGTTTTTTGACGCGGCGGCCCATTCCGGGGTGCCGGCTCCGGTCCGTTTTTTTGCCGCGGCGGCCCATTCAGGGGTGCCGGCGCCGGTCCGTTTTTTGCCGCGGCGGCCCATTCCGGGGTGCCGGGGCCGGTCCGTTTTTTGCCGCGGCGGCCCATTCCGGGGTGCCAGGGCCGGTCCATTTTTTGCCGCGGCGGCCCATTCCGGGGTGCCGGACCAGGTCCGTTTTTTGCCGCGGCGGCCCATTCCGGGGTGCCGGCTCCGGTCCGTTTTTTGCCGCGGCGGCCCATTCCGGGGTGCCGGACCCGGTCCGTTTTTTGCCGCGGCGGCCCATTCCGGGGTGCCGGGGCCGGTCCGTTTTTTGCCGCGGCGGCCCATTCCGGGGTGCCGGGGCCGGTCCGTTTTTTTGCCGCGGCGGCCCATTCATGGATGCCGGCGCCGGTCCGTTTTTTGCCGCGGCGGCCCATTCTGGGGTGCCGGCTCCGGTCCGTTTTTTGCCGCGGCGGCCCATTCCGGGGTGCCGGCTCCGGTCCGTTTTTTGCCGCGGCGGCCCATTCCGGGGTGCCGGGGCCGGTCCGTTTTTTGCCGCGGCGGCCCATTCCGGGGTGCCGGGGCCGGTCCGTTTTTTGCCGCGGCGGCCCATTCCGGGGTGCCGGGGCCGGTCCGTTTTTTGCCGCGGCAGCCCATTCCGGGGTGCTAGCTCCGGTCCGTTTTTTGCCGCGGCGGCCCATTCCGGGGTGCCGGCGCCGGTCCGTTTTTTGCCGCGGCGGCCCATTCCGGTGTGCCGGAGCCGGTCCGTTTTTTGCCGCTGCGGCCCATTCCGGGGTGCCGGCGCCGGTCCGTTTTTGCCGCGGCGGCCCATTCCTGGGTGCCGGCTCCGGTCCGTTTTTTGCCGCGGCGGCCCATTCCGGGGTGCCGGACCCGGTCCGTTTTTTGCCGCGGCGGCCCATTCCGGGGTGCCGGACCAAGACCGTTTTTTGCCGCGGCGGCCCATTCCGGGGTGCCGGCGCCGGTCCTTTTTTTGCCGCGGCGGCCCATTCCGGGGTGCCGGGGCCGGTCCGTTTTTTGCCGCGGCGGCCCATTCTGGGGTGCCGGGGCCGGTCCGTTTTTTTGCCGCGGTGGCCCATTCCGGGGTGCCGGGGCCGGTCCGTTTTTTGCCGCGGCGGCCCATTCCAGGTTGCCGGCTCCGGTCCGTTTTTTGCCGCGGCGGCCCATTCCGGGGTGCCAGAGCCGGTCCGTTTTTTGCCGCGGCGGCCCATTCCGGGGTGCCGGCGCCGGTCCGTTTTTTGCCGCGGCGGCCCATTCCAGGGTGCCGGCGCCGGTCCGTTTTTTGCCGCGGCGGCCCATTCCGGGGTGCCGGGGCCGGTCCGTTTTTTGCCGCGGCGGCCCATTCCGGGGTGCCGGGGCCGGTCCGTTTTTTGCCGCGGCGGCCCATTCCGGGGTGCCGGGGCCGGTCCGTTTTTTGGCGCGGCGGCCCATTCCGGGGTGCCGGCGCCGGTCCGTTTTTTGCCGCGGCGGCCCATTCCGGGGTGCCGGGGCCGGTCCGTTTTTTGCCGCGGCGGCCCATTCCGGGGTGCCGGGGCGGGTCCGTTTTTTGCCGCGGCGGCCCATTCCGGGGTGCCGGCTCCGGTCCGTTTTTTGCCGCGGCGGCCCATTCCGGGGTGCCGGCTCCGGTCCATTTTTTGCCGCGGCGGCCCATTCCGGGGTGCCGGCGCCGGTCCGTTTTTTGCCGCGGCGGCCCATTCCGGGGTACCAGCGCCGGTCCGTTTTTTGCCGCGGCGGCCCATTCCGGGGTGCCAGAGCCGGTCCGTTTTTTGCCGCGGCGGCCCATTCCGGGGTGCCGGACCCGGTCCGTTTTTTGCCGCGGCGGCCCATTCCGGGGTGCCGGACCCGGTCCGTTTTTTGCCGCGGCGGCCCATTCCGGGGTGCCAGAGCCGGTCCGATTTTTGCCACGGCAGCCCATTCCCGGGTGCCGGCTCCGGTCCGTTTTTTGCCGCGGCGGCCCATTCCGGGGTGCCGGGGCCGGTCCGTTTTTTACCGCGGCGGCCCATTCCGGGGTGCCGGACCAGGTCCGTTTTTTGCCGCGGCGGCCCATTCCGGGGTGCCGGACCCGGTCCGTTTTTTGCCGCGGCGGCCCATTCCGGGGTGCCGGACCCGGTCCGTTTTTTGCCGCGGCGGCCCATTCCGGGGTGCCGGCTCCGGTCCGTTTTTTGCCGCGGCGGCCCATTCCGGGGTGCCGGACCCGGTCCGTTTTTTGCCGCGGCGGCCCATTCCGGGGTGCCGGACCCGGTCCGTTTTTTGCCGCGGCGGCCCATTCCGGGGTGCCGGCTCCGGTCCGTTTTTTGCCGCGGCGGCCCATTCCGGGGTGCCAGAGCAGGTCCGTTTTTTGCCACGGCGGCCCATTCCGGGGTGCCGGCGCCGGTCCATTTTTTGCCGCGGCGGCCCATTCCGGGGTGCCGGACCAGGTCCGTTTTTTTGCCGCGGCGGCCCATTCCGGGGTGCCGGCTCCGGTCCGTTTTTTGCCGCGGCGGCCCATTCCGGGGTGCCGGACCCGGTCCGTTTTTTGCCGCGGCGGCCCATTCCGGGGTGCCGGGGCCGGTCCGTTTTTTGCCGCGGCGGCCCATTCCGGGGTGCCGGGGCCGGTCCGTTTTTTGCCGCGGCGGCCCATTCATGGATGCCGGCGCCGGTCCGTTTTTTGCCGCGGCGGCCCATTCTGGGGTGCCGGCTCCGGTCCGTTTTTTGCCGCGGCGGCCCATTCCGGGGTGCCGGCTCCGGTCCGTTTTTTGCCGCGGCGGCCCATTCCGGGGTGCCGGGGCCGGTCCGTTTTTTGCCGCGGCGGCCCATTCCGGGGTGCCGGGGCCGGTCCGTTTTTTGCCGCGGCGGCCCATTCCGGGGTGCCGGGGCCGGTCCGTTTTTTGCCGCGGCAGCCCATTCCGGGGTGCCAGCTCCGGTCCGTTTTTTGCCGCGGCGGCCCATTCCGGGGTGCCGGCGCCGGTCCGTTTTTTGCCGCGGCGGCCCATTCCGGGGTGCCGGCTCCGGTCCGTTTTTTGCCGCTGCGGCCCATTCCGGGGTGCCGGCGCCGGTCCGTTTTTTGCCGCGGCGGCCCATTCCTGGGTGCCGGCTCCGGTCCGTTTTTTGCCGCGGCGGCCCATTCCGGGGTGCCGGACCCGGTCCGTTTTTTGCCGCGGCGGCCCATTCCGGGGTGCCAGGGCCGGTCCGTTTTTTGCCGCGGCGGCCCATTCCGGGGTGCCGGCTCCGGTCCTTTTTTTGCCGCGGCGGCCCATTCCGGGGTGCCGGACCCGGTCCGTTTTTTGCCGCGGCGGCCCATTCCGGGGTGCCGGACCCGGTCCGTTTTTTGCCGCGGCGGCCCATTCCGGGGTGCCGGCTCCGGTCCGTTTTTTGCCGCGGCGGCCCATTCCGGGGTGCCGGCTCCGGTCCGTTTTTTGCCGCGGCGGCCCATTCCGGGGTGCCGGAGCCGGTCCGTTTTTTGCCGCGGCGGCCCATTCCGGGGTGCCGGACCCGGTCCGTTTTTTGCCGCGGCGGCCCATTCCGGGGTGCCGGAGCCAGTCCGTTTTTTGCCGCGGCGGCCCATTCCGGGGTGCCGGCTCCGGTCCTTTTTTTGCCGCGGCGGCCCATTCCGGGGTGCCGGAGCCGGTCCGTTTTTTGCCGCGGCGGCCCATTCCGGGGTGCCGGGGCGGGTCCGTTTTTTGCCGCGGCGGCCCATTCCGGGGTGCCGGCTCCGGTCCGTTTTTTGCCGCGGCGGCCCATTCCGGGGTGCCGGACCCGGTCCGTTTTTTGCCGTGGCGGCCCATTCCGGGGTGCCGGCGCCGGTCCGTTTTTTGCCGCGGCGGCCCATTCCGGGGTGCCGGCGCCGGTCCGTTTTTTGCCGCGGCGGCCCATTCCGGGGTGCCAGAGCCGGTCCGTTTTTTGCCGCGGCGGCCCATTCCGGGGTGCCGGACCCGGTCCGTTTTTTGCCGCGGCGGCCCATTCCGGGGTGCCGGCTCCGGTCCGTTTTTTGCCGCGGCGGCCCATTCCGGGGTGCCAGAGCCGGTCCGTTTTTTGCCACGGCGGCCCATTCCGGGGTGCCGGCTCCGGTCCGTTTTTTGCCGCGGCGGCCCATTCCGGGGTGCCGGCTCCGGTCCGTTTTTTGACGCGGCGGCCCATTCCGGGGTGCCGGCTCCGGTCCGTTTTTTGCCGCGGCGGCCCATTCAGGGGTGCCGGCGCCGGTCCGTTTTTTGCCGCGGCGGCCCATTCCGGGGTGCCGGGGCCGGTCCGTTTTTTGCCGCGGCGGCCCATTCCGGGGTGCCAGGGCCGGTCCATTTTTTGCCGCGGCGGCCCATTCCGGGGTGCCGGACCAGGTCCGTTTTTTGCCGCGGCGGCCCATTCCGGGGTGCCGGCTCCGGTCCGTTTTTTGCCGCGGCGGCCCATTCCGGGGTGCCGGACCCGGTCCGTTTTTTGCCGCGGCGGCCCATTCCGGGGTGCCGGGGCCGGTCCGTTTTTTGCCGCGGCGGCCCATTCCGGGGTGCCGGGGCCGGTCCGTTTTTTGCCGCGGCGGCCCATTCATGGATGCCGGCGCCGGTCCGTTTTTTGCCGCGGCGGCCCATTCTGGGGTGCCGGCTCCGGTCCGTTTTTTGCCGCGGCGGCCCATTCCGGGGTGCCGGCTCCGGTCCGTTTTTTGCCGCGGCGGCCCATTCCGGGGTGCCGGGGCCGGTCCGTTTTTTGCCGCGGCGGCCCATTCCGGGGTGCCGGGGCCGGTCCGTTTTTTGCCGCGGCGGCCCATTCCGGGGTGCCGGGGCCGGTCCGTTTTTTGCCGCGGCAGCCCATTCCGGGGTGCTAGCTCCGGTCCGTTTTTTGCCGCGGCGGCCCATTCCGGGGTGCCGGCGCCGGTCCGTTTTTTGCCGCGGCGGCCCATTCCGGTGTGCCGGAGCCGGTCCGTTTTTTGCCGCTGCGGCCCATTCCGGGGTGCCGGCGCCGGTCCGTTTTTGCCGCGGCGGCCCATTCCTGGGTGCCGGCTCCGGTCCGTTTTTTGCCGCGGCGGCCCATTCCGGGGTGCCGGACCCGGTCCGTTTTTTGCCGCGGCGGCCCATTCCGGGGTGCCGGACCAAGACCGTTTTTTGCCGCGGCGGCCCATTCCGGGGTGCCGGCGCCGGTCCTTTTTTTGCCGCGGCGGCCCATTCCGGGGTGCCGGGGCCGGTCCGTTTTTTGCCGCGGCGGCCCATTCTGGGGTGCCGGGGCCGGTCCGTTTTTTGCCGCGGTGGCCCATTCCGGGGTGCCGGGGCCGGTCCGTTTTTTGCCGCGGCGGCCCATTCCAGGTTGCCGGCTCCGGTCCGTTTTTTGCCGCGGCGGCCCATTCCGGGGTGCCAGAGCCGGTCCGTTTTTTGCCGCGGCGGCCCATTCCGGGGTGCCGGCGCCGGTCCGTTTTTTGCCGCGGCGGCCCATTCCAGGGTGCCGGCGCCGGTCCGTTTTTTGCCGCGGCGGCCCATTCCGGGGTGCCGGGGCCGGTCCGTTTTTTGCCGCGGCGGCCCATTCCGGGGTGCCGGGGCCGGTCCGTTTTTTGCCGCGGCGGCCCATTCCGGGGTGCCGGGGCCGGTCCGTTTTTTGGCGCGGCGGCCCATTCCGGGGTGCCGGCGCCGGTCCGTTTTTTGCCGCGGCGGCCCATTCCGGGGTGCCGGGGCCGGTCCGTTTTTTGCCGCGGCGGCCCATTCCGGGGTGCCGGGGCGGGTCCGTTTTTTGCCGCGGCGGCCCATTCCGGGGTGCCGGCTCCGGTCCGTTTTTTGCCGCGGCGGCCCATTCCGGGGTGCCGGCTCCGGTCCATTTTTTGCCGCGGCGGCCCATTCCGGGGTGCCGCGCCGGTCCGTTTTTTGCCGCGGCGGCCCATTCCGGGGTACCAGCGCCGGTCCGTTTTTTGCCGCGGCGGCCCATTCCGGGGTGCCAGAGCCGGTCCGTTTTTTGCCGCGGCGGCCCATTCCGGGGTGCCGGACCCGGTCCGTTTTTTGCCGCGGCGGCCCATTCCGGGGTGCCGGACCCGGTCCGTTTTTTGCCGCGGCGGCCCATTCCGGGGTGCCAGAGCCGGTCCGATTTTTGCCACGGCAGCCCATTCCCGGGTGCCGGCTCCGGTCCGTTTTTTGCCGCGGCGGCCCATTCCGGGGTGCCGGGGCCGGTCCGTTTTTTTACCGCGGCGGCCCATTCCGGGGTGCCGGACCAGGTCGTTTTTTGCCGCGGCGGCCCATTCCGGGGTGCCGGACCCGGTCCGTTTTTTGCCGCGGCGGCCCATTCCGGGGTGCCGGACCCGGTCCGTTTTTTGCCGCGGCGGCCCATTCCGGGGTGCCGGCTCCGGTCCGTTTTTTGCCGCGGCGGCCCATTCCGGGGTGCCAGAGCAGGTCCGTTTTTTGCCACGGCGGCCCATTCCGGGGTGCCGGCGCCGGTCCGTTTTTGCCGTGGCGGCCCATTCCGGGGTGCCGGCTCCGGTCCGTTTTTTGCCGCGGCGGCCCATTCCGGGGTGCCGGCTCCGGTCCGTTTTTTGCCGCGGCGGCCCATTCCGGGGTGCCGGGGCCGGTCCGTTTTTTGCCGCGGCGGCCCATTCCGGGGTGCCGGAGCCGGTCCGTTTTTTGCCGCGGCGGCCCATTCCGGTGTGCCGGCTCCGGTCCGTTTTTTGCCGCGGCGGCCCATTCCGGGGTGCCGGGGCCGGTCCGTTTTTTGCCGCGGCGGCCCATTCCGGGGTGCCAGAGCCGGTCTGTTTTTTGCCGCTGCGGCCCATTCCGGGGTACCGGAGCTGGTCCGTTTTTTGCCGCGGCGGCCCATTCCTGGGTGCCGGCTCCGGTCCGTTTTTTGCCGCGGCGGCCCATTCCGGGGTGCCGGACCCGGTCCGTTTTTTGCCGCGGCGGCCCATTCCTGGGTGCCGGACCAAGACCGTTTTTTTGCCGCGGCAGCCCATTCCGGGGTGCCGGCGCCGGTCCTTTTTTTGCCGCGGCGGCCCATTCCGGGGTGCCGGGGCCGGTCCGTTTTTTGCCGCGGCGGCCCATTCCGGGGTGCCGGACCCGGTCCGTTTTTTGCCGCGGCGGCCCATTCCGGGGTGCCAGGGCCGGTCCGTTTTTTGCCGCGGCGGCCCATTCCGGGGTGCCGGGGCCGGTCCGTTTTTTGCCGCGGCGGCCCATTCCGGGGTGCCGGCTCCGGTCCGTTTTTTGCCGCGGCGGCCCATTCTGGGGTGCCGGGGCCGGTCCGTTTTTTGCCGCGGCGGCCCATTCCGGGGTGCCGGCTCCGGTCCGTTTTTTGCCGCGGCGGCCCATTCCGGGGTGCCAGAGCCGGTCCGTTTTTTGCCGCGGCGGCCCATTCCGGGGTGCCGGACCCGGTCCGTTTTTTGCCGCGGCGGCCCATTCCAGGGTGCCGGCGCCGGTCCGTTTTTTGCCGCGGCGGCCCATTCCGGGGTGCCGGACCCGGTCCGTTTTTTGCCGCGGCGGCCCATTCCGGGGTGCCGGGGCCGGTCCGTTTTTTTGCCGCGGCGGCCCATTCCGGGGTGCCGGCTCCGGTCCGTTTTTTGCCGCGGCGGCCCATTCCCGGGTGCCGGAGCCGGTCCGTTTTTTGCCGCGGCGGCCCATTCCGGGGTGCCGGGGCCGGTCCGTTTTTTGCCGCGGCGGCCCATTCCGGGGTGCCAGAGCCAGTCCGTTTTTTGCCGCGGCGGCCCATTCCGGGGTGCCGGACCCGGTCCGTTTTTTGCCGCGGCGGCCCATTCCGGGGTGCCGGCTCCGGTCCGTTTTTTGCGGCGGCGGCCCATTCCGGGGTGCCGGCTCCGGTCCGTTTTTTGCCGCGGCGGCCCATTCAGGGGTGCCGGCGCCGGTCCGTTTTTTGCCGCGGCGGCCCATTCCGGGGTGCCGGACCAAGACCGTTTTTTGCCGCGGCGGCCCATTCCGGGGTGCCGGGGCCGGTCCATTTTTTGCCGCGGCGGCCCATTCCGGGGTGCCGGACCAGGTCCGTTTTTTGCCGCGGCGGCCCATTCCGGGGTGCCGGGGCCGGTCCGTTTTTTGCCGCGGCGGCCCATTCCGGGGTGCCGGCTCCGGTCCGTTTTTTGCCGCGGCGGCCCATTCCGGGGTGCCGGACCCGGTCCGTTTTTTGCCGCGGCGGCCCATTCCGGGGTGCCGGACCCGGTCCGTTTTTTGCCGCGGCGGCCCATTCCGGGGTGCCGGGGCCGGTCCGTTTTTTGCCACGGCGGCCCATTCATGGGTGCCGGCTCCGGTCCGTTTTTTGCCGCGGCGGCCCCGATCCGGTCCGATTTTTGCGCGGCGGCCCGTTCCGCGGGCCGGATCCGCTCTGGTTTTTGCGCGGCAGCCCCGATCCGATCCGGTTTTTTGCGCGGTGGCCCGTTCCGTGGGCCGGATCCGCTCCGCTTTTTGCGCGGCGGCCACGATCCGCTCCGGTTTTTGCGCGGCGGCCCGTTCCGCGGGCCGGATCCGGTCCGGTTTTTGCGCGGCGGCCCGTTCCGCGGGCCGGATCCGCTCCGGTTTTTGCGCGGCGGCCCCGATCCGGTCCGGTTTTTGCGCCGCGGCCCGTTCCGCGGGCCGCATCCGCTCCGGTTTTTGCGCGGCGGCCCCGATCCTGTCCTGTTTTTGCGCGGCGGCCCGTTCCGCGGGCCGGATCCGGTCCGGTTTTTGCGCGGCGGCCCCGAGCCTGTCCGGTTTTTGCGCGGCGGCCCGTTCCGTGGGCCGCATCCGGTCCGGTTTTTGCGCGGCGGCCCCGATCCGGTCCGGTTTTTGTGCGGCAGCCCGTTCCGCGGGCCGCATCCGCTCCGGTTTTTGCGCGGCGGCCCCGAGCCGGTCCGGTTTTTGTGCCGCGGCCCTTTCCGCGGACCGGATCCGGTCCGGTTTTTGCGCGGCGGCTCGTTCCGCGGGCCGGATCCGCTCCGGTTTTTGCGCGGCGGCCCCGATCCGCTCCGGTTTTTGCGCGGCGGCCCGTTCCGCGGGCCGGATCCGCTCCGCTTTTTGCGCGGCGGCCCCGATCCGCTCCGGTTTTTCCGCGGCGGCACGTTCCGCGAGCTGGATCCGGTCCGGTTTTTGCGCGGCGGCCACGATCCGCTCCGGTTTTTGCGCGGCGGCCCGTTCTGCGGGCCGGATCCGCTCCGGTTTTTGCGCGGCGGCCCCGATCCGGTCCGGTTTTTTGCGCGGCGGCCTGTTCCGCGGGCCGGATCCGGTCCGGTTTTTGCGCGGCGGCCCCGATCCACTCTGGTTTTTGCGCGGCGGCCCGTTCCGCGGGCCGGATCCGCTCCGGTTTTTGCGCGGAGGCCCCCATCCGGTCCGGTTTTTGCGCGGCGGCCCGTTCCGCGAGCCGGATCCGCTCCGGTTTTTGTGCGGTGGCTCCGATCTGGTCCGGTTTTTGCGCGGTGGCCCGTTCCGCGGGCTGCATCCAGTCCGGTTTTTGTGCGGCGGCCCCGATACGGTCCGGTTTTTGCGCCGCGGCCCGTTCTGCGGGCCGGATCCGCTCCGGTTTTTGCGCGGCGGCCCCGATCCGCTCCGGTTTTTGCGCGGCGGCCCGTTCCGCGGGCCGGATCCGCTCCGGTTTTTGCGCGGCGGCCCCGATCCGGTCCGGTTTTTGCGCGGCGGCCCGTTCCGCGGGCCGGATCCGCTCCGGTTTTTGCGCGGCGGCCCCGATCCGCTCCGGTTTTTGCGCGGCGTCCCGTTCCGCGGGCCGGATCCGGTCCAGTTTTTGCGCGGCGGCCCCGATCCGCTCCGGTTTTTGCGCGGCGGCCCCGATCCGCTCCGGTTTTTGCGCGGCGTCCCGTTCCGCGGGCCGGATCCGGTCCAGTTTTTGCGCGGCGGCCCCGATCCGCTCCGGTTTTTGCGCGGCGGCCCCGATCCGGTCCGGTTTTTGTGCCGCGGCCCGTTCCGCGGGCCGGATCCACTCCGGTTTTTGCGCGGCGGCCCCGATCCTGTCCTGTTTTTGCGCGGCGGCCCGTTCCGCGGGCCGGATCCGGTCCGGTTTTTGCGCGGCGGCCCCGAGCCTGTCCGGTTTTTGCGCGGCGGCCCGTTCCGCGGGCCGGATCCGGTCCGGTTTTTGCGCGGCGGCCCCGATCCGGTCCGGTTTTTGTGCGGCAGCCCGTTCCGCGGGCCGGATCCGATCCGGTTTTTGCGCGGCGGCCCCGAGCCGGTCCGGTTTTTGTGCCGCGGCCCTTTCCGCGGGCCGGATCCGGTCCGGTTTTTGCGCGGC